>NC_092872.1:456864345-457165595 GCF_028372415.1 Notamacropus eugenii | reverse complement strand
GTGTAAAATTAGCTCCTTCTCATGTGTCCCTTTGCATTTGGAGCCTCTGTCTGTTCATTTGCATCTTTTGCCAATGTTTACTAAGAATCCAGTTCATTAGCTCTTAAGCATAAAGTCAGAGATTGGAGGGGACTCAGTGAATTTCCTTGCTGAGAAAGTACTTAAAACAAATAGCATTGCTTTTTCCAACATTTATAGATTAAACTAAATGGCATTAATTACTGGAACTCTCATATTTGTAAGAGAAACAAACAACAAAAGCCTCTTTTTAAACACCCAAGCTTGCACGGCGGGATGACTCCACTCTCCTCTAACGGCTTCCATCGTTGGGGGCAAAATGTTTAATCATGGAATTAACAGGAAATGAATGGCAAGCGGGAGCTAACAAGGCTTGCTAACTTTTTATAGAGCAGTGTTTTGCAAGGCTCAGAAGCAGAAGGCTGCTTTTGAAAGCCCTTATTAAAAAGAGATCTCTGCCACATATGTAGAAGCTGCCTTGGGAAATACCTGCTTTAACCGGTGTTTGAAAATCTTGAAACCTGCCAAAAGAAGGTAGTAGTAGTGAATGCCCAGGCAGAGCCCAGGAAGTCTGGACGGGGACTTAATAGAGTAAGGCAGGAAATAGCGAGGAGGCATTGAGCTTTTTTGCACCTGCACACACACACACACACACACACACACACACACACACAACCACACCCTGTGGCATGTATAAAAACAGATGGAATGTGTCTTGCAAAGGAAATAAAAAAGGATATACAGTTAAAAGCTACAGGGTTAACCAAAGATGTCTTCTAGAGGAAGGCACATGAAAATCCTCTTTGTGTTTTGAGAGAGAGAGAGAGCAAACAAGCTTCGTAGGGGCTCTAGGTTAAGTCTAGAGCTAGGGGTCCATGGATTTCTCATTGTATGGTCAACTTATTTATAACAAATCCTTGCTCAGAATGAACTGAAAGCCATTTTATATTTAACTGGAGACAAAACTCATCATAAAAGTACATAGAGCAAATAAATACAATTTAAGAGTTAGCAACGCTACTTTGCAGGTCAGGTTGGGGAAGTGGAGAGAGGATAAATTAACCAGGTCTCATTAGAAACAACAATCAGGGAAATAACAAAATTCCATCCTAGCGGATCAATCCATAAGCAGATCAGTAAACCACACAAGGCTTCAACCATTCATGATTATATTCAGTTTGCGGTAGCAATACGCTTAATTTTCAGTTGACAGGTATGTACATCTCCAGGCTCCTCCCTTTTCACCAGAGCTCCCACTTGGCCCAAGTTTCTGCCTCTCATCATGCTTTAGTTCTTACTTTAAGCTAGAAAACATCTATACTTCCCATCAGCCTACTTAGCAATAAGGGGCTATACATATATTCATATTCTCCAATTCTGGAATTGAAGATATTTTGATAGGCAAATTAAACTGTAGCCCTCGCTCCAGGTATGGAGGTAAAAGAGTTGCATAGTTGCTAATAGGGAAGGAGAAATGAGGAGAAAGAAATCCCTCTTCCTCCTAAAGTCCAAGAGAGAACTGGAATTGTTTTTGTCCTAATAGAGACTGCCTAATAACATCTCTCCCCTGCACCACCGAAGTATTTAAATTAGATAATTCATGGAAAGTACCTGAAGAACTTTAAAATGCTATATAAATATCAGTTATTATCATTGTTCTTCAAAGAACACAAGGGTGTTGGTTTGCACACTTCTTCAAACAGGATAAATCTCAAACCATCCAAAGACTTTATCAGCTGTCAGGGTTCCAGAGCTGATGGGATCAACTGGGTAATGAGCCCTTCCAGACTGAGGCAGGCTGGTCATCAGAGAAGGGGCACACAATCCATTGCCAAGCTCATGCTTGATGCCTTTTCTGTTTGGTAAGACCTCTCAGAGCTTATACTATGTGGACATAGACAATAAGGAAGTTTGATGCCACAATGAGGCATTGGATTAGTATGATGGATCAGCAGAGTCAGGAGTCCTAAGCTCCTTAAAAATAGCTCATCCAGCCCTGACCTCAGCATACAAAGACTAGGATTTTATTTGAAGAACACAGACACCAATATAGGCTAGTCTACATAGCAAACCATCCCAGAGCTACTTCAAATGGTCCCCCTAAGCATTTTAGTACTGTCTTCCATTATGAATTGTTGAGGGTATTTGAGTACCATGATTTCATTCTCTGCTTAGAGACAGAATTCTGAGATGGACTGGTCACAGTAAATGTTCCCATTACATCTGAGTAAGTATAACTGATTTCAAATGTTGTTTATTCTAATAAAAATGTAATACCACTCATGTGGGGTGGTGCGCTTCCACAGATTCATGAGAGTTAATATTGAATGAGACCTGAAAATGTCAGTAAGTTCAACCTCCTTATTCTACAAATGAGGAAAATGGAACCCTAGTGATTTGTCCAAGGTCATACTGATAGTAAATGTCTGTGGCTGGATTTGAACCTAAGTCTGAGAAGGCAAGCTATTCTCCTCTGGAGATGGTCAGAGCTGTGGGGACCATAAAAGAAATAGATATATGATCATGTGACTCCCCTATTCAATAACCACAGTTTTCTATTATCTCTAGGTTAAAATATAAATTCTTCTCCTTGGCTATGCTCCTAACTCTTCCAGACCTTACCACCATGACTCAGCCACCTTATTAACCAGGAACTTCCCTCAGCACCTAAGGCCTTCTCACAGTGGGACATCTTTCCTCTATGCCAGTCTCTTCCTTCTATTGGTGAGTTCTTTCCAGGGACTTCTGTAATAGGGACAGACCCAGAATGGTCTTGCTTCATGTCCCCCCCAGCTGTGCATCTAGCTCTCCAAAATGTCCCGCCATGCCCTTGGGCAAGTATCTTCTCCCCACCCCCAACCCATACCACTTTTCCAGCTTTCTTTTATGTATTTTCTTCTATTACAATGTAAGCTCCTCGAGGGAAAGGACTCTCTTTTTTTTGTATTTGAACTCCCAGAGCTTAGCATAGCGTTTGCTGCACAGTAAACATCTAAATACTTGTTGTCTGCCTACTTTCAATGCCTTTTACAATTTGGCCCCAACCTATCTTTCTAGGTACCTATGCTTTCTGCGTAGCATCCTCAGTTCAGCCAAATAGACCTTCTCTCTGTTCCTCACATGTAGCTAGCAGTTCATCCCATATCACCATGCTATGCACTGGCTATCCCCCATACCTGGAATGCATTCTCACCTCACCTCCACCTTTCAGAATTCCTCACTTCCTTCAGGATGTCTCTCAAACATTCGAGAGGGATCCTTTCCTATTCCCCCCAGTTGTTATGCCCTCCCAAACTTACTTGTATTCGACTATCTTGAATTCATTTATGTTTGTTCTGTATATAGTTATATATGTATATGTTATCTCACCAAAATCTAAGCACCTTGAGATCAGGGAATGTTCATGTTTCATCTTGGCATCCCTAGCACTTAATACTATATTCCACATAGTAGGCACTTAATGCATGCTTAACAATTGATTAAACAGAAGTTTAAAGGTTTTTCCTCCCAATGGTCCATTTATCCACTAAAGTCTTATATCACTGAAGAAACATGATACAGGAGCAACTGATGGGTTCTTGAAGGCTATAACCATGAATCACAAACTCTAGCAGGTCCTACCTACCAAGCTGAAAAGGGAGAGAGTATAGGCTAGCAATGGTTTAAGCATCTACCATTGCAGGGCCATTTTAGTTCATTGTGGAGAGAGTCACACACCAGAAGGTATGCAAAGAAGTGATTTTTTTTTCCTTTTTTTAGCTACAGGAACTCACGAAGTCTGCTAAGACACGGAAGATCTTTGATCTGCATTATCAGGGAGCAAACCTTCCTCAGTAAGAGGAAGTATTTTAGAAATGGCTCTTATCCAAGCAATGACAGGTGAGCAACCCAACAGTATAAGGTTCCAATAAATCAGTGTCCAGCACATTGATTGGTTAGATCACCAGATTTGGAATCTGTAGGACCTTGGAGAAGTCCATTTGACTTCTTTGAGCTGAAATGTCTTCGTCTATAAATTGATAGGATTGTGCTAAATGATTTCTAAGGTCCCATCCAGCTCTGAATTTATAAGTCTATGATTCTCTCTCCTAAAATAGAGTGGCAGGACCAAGATGCCCTTTACTTAGGGAGGAAGGACAGCAAAATTGACCTGAGTGGACACATTTTGAAACCCAGTCCTCATGCATTCTGTCTGTTCCCACTAGACATCTTAAACACATATCTGATGGTGCGCCCTAGAAGAGGAGGTTGTATGGGTAAGGGGCCAGAGAAGCTCATTACAATGAATGCCTCCACTCTCCTCCAGCTTCCTGATTCATCATGTTTTTTTATTAGCACTCTGTTACCTGATAAACCTTCTTAACAGAGAAACAGCTGGAGTAAGTCCCTTCAGCAGGTGTAGTTTGGCAGACAGGTTTCCAGATTCAGCTGCCAAATCACTCAAGTTCCCATTTAAATGAGGAGAGGAAGGAGAAAAAAAAAACAACTCACAACACACAACCTGCTTTGGTTTTTCTGGCTTCTTTTCTCAATCCTTCCAAGGCCAAATCTAATAAGTAGAGACCAAGAGAACAATGGGAGGAGGGGACAGAAGAAGAGAAGGTGAATAACCTCTTCTTCACATACAAATAACAGTGACAAGGTGGTGCAGTGGAAAGAATGCTAGGCTTAGAGGCAGGGCAGACATGGGTTTAAATCTTACCTCCAGGACTCATTAGCTCCATGTCATTGAATATTTCAGAACCTCAATTTCCTTAGCTGCAAAATGAGGATAACAATACCCATACCCATTCTCAGAAGGCTGTTAAAAGTTCAAATGAGATAATGTCACAAGGTGTTGTGTAAACATGTCATGATTAATTTTAAAGTTATATAGCTGATCTCGAATTTTAACATCCCTTATCTCATTTGATACTTACAACAGCACTAAAATAGAGGCAGATATTATTACTATCATCCTACACCTGAGGGAACTGAGAGTGAGAGAAGTTATATGATTTGGCTAAGATCACACAGGTATTAGTGGCAGAAAGACCCAGTTCACTCAGGTGTAAGCTCCTTGATGGCAGGGATGGTCATTCTATTTCTTTTGATACCCAGCATTTGGCACATAGTAGGTGCTTAATAGGTGCTTATTGACTTGAATTGAATGTGAAAATCAGAAGGGACCAGAGCTCTGAAGACATCTTTTTCAAAGGTTGTTGTGATATAAGAAAACTCTCCCCACCATTCCCAACAGATAGTCATGGAATTGTTAATAGAATATATTTAGTGACAAGAAAGTTCAGCATCAAATCTCCAGTCACCAAGTCCAGTAGTGTTAGCCCATATCATATTGCTCTTATCACGATGATGATCATGATGAGAATGGCAATTCAACACTTAAAGGATTTTTCAGTTTTGTCAGCCTGGACATTCTCTCCACTGATACAGTTTCTCAACTTCTTTGTAAATTAGGAGACTGTCTTAAAGAACTATGGTCAAAATATTCATCACTTCAGTCAGTTTGGTGATGACTCTCTCTGAACGTAATCAAGATTTTCAGTAATTCAGTCTACAGGCATAGAGTTGTTGTTCAGCTGTTTTCAGTTATGTCCTACTCTTTGTGTAGGTTCTCTCTGTGGGGTACTCTCTGAGAAGATATTGGAGTGGTTTGCCATTTCCTTCTTCTGCTCGTTTTATATATGAAGCAAAAAGGGCTAAGTGACTTACCCAGGGTCACACAGCTAGGAAATGTGTCTGAGGCTAGATTTTAACTCAGGAAGATGAATCTTCCTGATTTCAGACCCTGTGCTCTATCCACTGTATCACATAGCTGCCTATAGAGTTTAGTATATGATGCCTTTCCAGATTACCAGGACCTCTATTATATGGTATAGAACAGCTGGCATAGCCTTTGAGAATCCTAGGTTGTTTCCACATCACATTTAGACATCAAAGATAGCCATTGGGTTTGTTTGGTCTAGACCTATGATATAAGCAATGACTCTGCAAGTTATATCCCTAAGGAGCACAGAAAGGTGAGGTAATCTTGCTTGGGCCCCACAGAAGAGGCACAACTTGAAGTCTAGTTTTCCTGACTCCAAGGCCCTATTCATTTAGTCATTTGAAGTCTATGACTACTTCTTTTGCATCTCAGCTTTGTTTCTCCTCTTCCTCCTCCTCCTTTTCTTCCTCCTCTTACTTCTTCTTCTTCTTCTTCTCCATCCTCCTCCTCCTTCTTCTTTTCCTTCTTCTCGTTCTCCTCCTCCTCCTCCTTCTTTTCCTTCTCCTCCTCCTCCTTCTTCTTTTCCTTCTCCTCCTCCTCCTTCTTTTCCTTCCCCTCCTCCTTCTTCTTTTCCTTCTCCTCCTCCTCCTTCTTTTCCTTCTTCTCCTTCTCCTCTTCCTAATTCTCCTTCTGATTCTTCTCTTTCTCTTCTCCTTCACCCCTGATTCCAATAAAGTAGTTAGAAAACGAATTTAGGAAACTCCCTTCCCCCTCCACCAAAGCAAATCAGCAACTGTCCTGCAACCTAGAGTCTCAGCAAGTTTTATGGACCTGGAAAGGTACAGTGACTGACCCAGGGTCATGTGGTCAGAGTTGTTTTTAAAGTATGATAACTGTATCAAAAATAGTCTCTCCATCTTCTGTTCAGTATTAAAGTTACAAAATAGTTCTCCCAACCTCCTGGACAAAGAACCTTTGCTTTGAGTATTTCTCAACTTTCTCTCTCTCTCTCTCTCTCTCTCTCTCTCTCTCTCTCTCTCTCTCTCTCTCTCTCTCTCTCTCTCAATACATACATCCACACACACCTTAGCTTTATTTCCATAATTACCAGTTCTTTGTGGTATTTAGACTAGGGAATTGCAGTAAGATTTTTTTTTCTGAAAGGTTTTTCTTAAATAGATTTTTGAAGCTAGGAAATATTATTCAACTTTTTTTCTGACATGAAATGTAAGGTAATGTTTATTCAGCATCAAGCATTTTCTTTTAAAAACTACATGAATTAGAACCAAACCCTAATTGGAAAAAACATCTGCACTTAATAGGATGAGGGCCACTGGCATGACGTCTATTTCCTAAACCCAGTCCTTACCTTTCCTAGTCTAGACAAGCTCTGGAGGACTTTTTTCTTGTTTACTTTTGTTTTCACTAGTGGTTTCCCTCTGTGGATGTTTCTTATGGTAACTAACAGTGGTTCCTAAGACTAAGGGGAACTGAGTTTTCGCTCCATTTCTGCCCCTGGGACAATAGGGGAATTAGGATAATTGAATGATATATCTAGGGCAAGAAGAGACTTTAGATACTACCTGTATGAGGTGAACTCCCTTAATAAAATTAGAGTCTTGACCAAAGGAGTAAAAATGAAAGACATATATTCAGCTTTCTCAAGAAAGAGCACTCTCGCCTGCACTCAAGATAGCGATGGCTGAGGAGAGCACAGCAGTTTTTATAGACCCTGATCACAATACCCCCACACTAATCCCCTTCCTCTAAGACCATTGACTGAACCTTGAGGGCACAATCTTTCCACGGAAAATCTACCCCAGCAACAAAGAATAAGTATACAAGAGCCATTTTTGGCAAAGGGGGTAAGGGAGTAAGCAACTTCTGTCAAGGACTGTCATGTAGCATAGGGTAATGTCTGGGAAAGGAGAAAAAGAAGTGAGCAAAGGCAGTTTGGGAGTAAGCAAAAGCAGTCTCTGTCAAGTACTATCTCATAACACAAAAAGAATTTTAAGAAAAACAAAATCTCCATTATTTGGTTTCTCAGGGCTGGGTGAGACAAACGGGGCTGACACAAGAGGCCCCTGAGGGGTCTTCACTAAATATACCTAATTCTACTCCCGAGAGATCTTCACTAAATATACTGTTCCACTCATTACCTTATCCAGCTTTGCTCATTTTACAGATGAAGCAACCAGAGAAGTTATATGTCTTGCCCAAAGTCACAAAGGAAGTATGCAAAAGAGCTGAAACTCAAACTCTAGTCCTCTGGTTCTAGATTCAGACATTTTTAGGCCATGCTACCTATGAAATTTGTAAATTTCTGACTTCTCTGGGGAAATGGTCATGTTTTAAAGAGGTAGGACAGAACAGTGGGTAGAACTCTACACTAGGCATTAGGAGACCAGCATCATAGTCCTAGCCCTGCTGCTAATGCTCATGTGACCTTGGGCAAGTTGCTTACCATATCAGGCCCTCAGTTTTCCCATCTGTAAAATGAAGAGATTTGCAAAAATGTGAAATTTGCTTAAACTCTAAGGACCTATTCATTTAGTCGTTTGAAATCTATGATTACTTCTTTTGTATCTCTGCTCAATAATGTTTATTGAATTAATCAACTAATTAACCAATCTTTTTTTTTTTTTTTTGCCACAACTTTAGCCAGCCATATTCACTATAAAGTTTTCACAGGATGGACATGCATACTCTATTTAAGGAGGATTTTGTTATCCCTTTAGAGTTTAGTTTCTCAGGATCTATGGACATGGCAATGTCTAGTTCCAAGGATTCTAGATAATAATCCCCAGAATCATAGTGACAGACAGCTTACTGAGGCTGCACCATGACATAAGAAGTGGCATACACTTGTGCAGAATGATGATGTTGCCACAGTTGACCTGTAAGGCAAGCCCTATAAAGCAAGCGGGTACCTAACAGTGAGTGGGGAAACCATGGTAATGCATGGAGGAATGTACCTACGTCAACTGGACGCCACTGAGGTTTGAGGGGATTTAGGGGAGTGCACGAGCTGTGACTGTCTTGATTGACCCCATTGAGGCTTAGGGGAAATTGCCCCCCCTTTTTGCCCTCCGTTCAGAGAAGGCTGATTAGACAATGCTGTAGTAGTTTATACTCCCATTATCAGCATCCCTTCTGAGAAGACTAGAATAAAGCTGATTATTAACCCCTCTGAAGCTGTCTGCCTGTTTGATCAGATCAAGAGTGAACCTGTTAGAGGCTGGATTCCCAACAGTTCAGTGCCTCCTGTGTGTTATCTGTGAAACATATATACACATATGTATATGTATATATATTCATAGGCGCATGTGTAACAACTTACTGAGTAGTAGACAGCGTGCTTGACTTAAAAGTCAGAAAGACCTGAGTGCAAATCCAACCTCAGACAATCTCTAGCTATATGAGTTCAATTAAGTAACTTAACATCTGTTTGCCTTAGATACCTCAACTGTAAAATGGGAAGAATAACATCACCTACCTTCCAGATTGTTGTGAGGACTAAAAAAGACAAAAGTTGTAAAGTACTTTAGCATAGTGCCTGGCAAACAGCAGGTGCTTAATAAATGTTTCCTTCCTTCCTCCCTCCATCCTTTCCTTCCTCTCTCCCTCCCTTACTTCTTTCCTTCTTTTCTTCCTTCCTCTCTCCCTCCCTTTCTTCCTTCCTTCCTTCCTAATATTATTGTGAGAATTAGGCGAGATAAGGTATATGAAGCACTTTGCAAAGCTTAAAGCTACATAAATATGAACAATTATTATTGCTAACCAATTAGCAAACATATGCTAAGTATTTATTTGTGCTATAGTCTACTATGTCAGACACTATGCTAATAGCTTTACAAATACTACCTCATTTGACACACGCAATGTAGGTATTATTATTTTTACCCATCATACGGTTGAGGAAACTGAGGTAGAGAGAAGATAAATGACTTGCCCAAGGTCACACAGCTCTGAAATGACTGAGGTCAAATCTTCCTGACTCCAAACCTAGGGCTCTATCCATTGTGCCACCTAGCTGCAGATCATTATGTTTGTTGATTGCGGTAACAAGGCATTAAATTAAGTAAAATTGTGGCCACACCTTTATGAGGAACAGACAAGTCCCTTGAGTGAATTACAGGGGACATTAGATTTGGCTCAGCAAACAAATTAGGCAGAGGCCTGAGGGTTTTAAGGTATCTGGCTATAAAAAAGAGTGCATCTTTGGGAAAGATGAGAAGAAACCCACTTAGCAGACATCATGCTATAGCCAAAAAGAGCTGCATGAAAACTCTATGAAGAAAAAAGATTCCCAGGCCCGGCAGTACCAAGAGTTGTGAACTGGCCCTGCTCTAAATTTGAGCCTATGATTCCCATGAATGCTATGTGTATGTGTGGGATAATGTACCTCATGTTTATGGGATGGTCTTTTATAACCATGCTATCTTAAGAATAGTAGCTGTTAAGAGTTAGTGTTTGTATAATACGTTACAAACATTATCTCATTTTATCTTCACAACAACCCAGAGAGGTAAGTATAATTATCCTCATTTTTTACAAAACCTTGAATGAAGAAAACTAATGAGGAAACTGAGGCAGGCAGAGGTTAAGTGTTTGGGCCATACAGATAGTAAGTGTCTGAAGCTGGATTTGAACTCAACTCTTCCTTTCTCCAGGTTCAGCATTCCATACATTGTGCTACTTAGGTAGCTGCCTTTGCTAAGAGTAAAAACCGCATCGTTTGTTGTTGATGAGTTATTTCAGTCATGTTTGACTCTTTGTGATGCCATTTAAGGTTTTCTTGGCAAAGATACTGGAGAAGTTTGCCGTTTCCTTCTCCAGTTCATTTGACAGATGAAGAGCTGAGGCAAACAGGGTTAAATAACTTGCCCAGGGTCACACAGCCAGTAAGTGTCTTACGGCAGATTCAAACTCAGGACTCCAGGTCAAGCATTCTGTCCACTGTGCTACCTAGCTGTCCAAACTGTGTCTACTAACTTGTTCATGGAAGGCACTCCAGTAGGAGGTAAAGAACTATAGTTTTAGAAGGATGGCCTCTCAGACCATCCCTGGAACCTCAAGGCATATTCTCTGAGCTGCTATCCTAAGAGGGGGAGTATTACATAGGCATATCCAAGATACATACAAATTATATATAAGGTAAGCTCAGAGGGCAAGACACTAGCAACTATGTCCTATGTCACTTGGATGCTGTGAAGGGTAGTGAGTTAATGTCTTTAAAATGCTCCATGGTTCTAAAAATAAAAAGCAAAGTTATCAAGATAGTGAATTAACATTACGGGTAACGTTTGGGTAACGGATACTAAACATTCTTTGCTTTAAAATAGATCTAACTCTCAAGAGGAGCAGCTTTTTTGTTTTTGTTTTTTGACATTTTCTTGGAAGTTAGATCCATTTGTACCACAACTTGTACATGCATAAAAAAGACAAAAGAAAAAAGGTAAAGATTATGAGATCTATTTCCTGTAATATTTAATAATCACATTAAAACACTGACATATATTGCTCTGTACTTACAAATCTTGGTTTTCTTTAGGAATTACACCCCAGCATTTAATTCACCGAAATAACTCATTTTACACAGCACAACAATGTAGTAAAATAACTCATCCTGAATATATGGATATGAATAGATTTAACACATCTGCATTGAACAAAATGAATTAATCGAAAAGCTAAGAAACTGCTGTTCTCTTTCGAGAGTTACCGATTATTTTGCCATTCCCTTCAGTTTGCTTGTTTGTACTTGTTAAATTACGTTAGGAATTAGAAAACGAGCAAACCAGGAACGTGGGGTAGGTTTGGCTCTGCTGGGAGAGGGAGGAGGAAAAGTAAAGAAATAAAAACAGCACAAATAATAATTTGTATTATTCCTTATTTCATTAAAAAATGTATTTACAATTGTGCTGAGGCCCAGGGAGAACACTCCATTCAGCAGAGAGCGGTTTTATTTAATCCTTTGGAAATGTTGTATTTCCATTACAACTCTCTCCCAATAGAAGTCTTGAAATTAAAATTATTCTCGAAGCTGATTGTAAAATACTAAAAACAAATTTGAATTCAACTGTATTGCATGGTTCCCAAAAGAAAAGGGGATTCATTTCCAGATGTGGGACAGTTCCTCTGGACATAAGATAGAAGATGGGTTTATTTGTAGGGAGGAAGAAGAGTGTAATTTTAATAAAGGACCCATCTGTATTGGCTGTTTGTTAGGCACCAAATACTCCATTATCGATCCTGTTGAAGATAGCTCACATTGGACAACAGCTTCATTTCTTGACCTGGATATATTCCAAGAAGGGACCAAGCTCCACGACAAATAAAGGCATACTGTATCTGTTGGGTTTGAGATAGGGTCTGCCATCAATAGAATCATGGTGAATTGAACAGGGCTTGTTTAAAGGGGAGCGTCTCTAGATAAGACATATCTTAATGCCATTACAATGAGATCTATAAGAGTCCAAGAGATATTGCAGTGCAAATTCTGTTGCAATTTTTTTGGGGGGGTAGAGGGGAGGAAAAGACCTCAGACCTCAATTTACTTCCAACTGTCATGGAGACAGAGACTTGGGAATACTTTGGCTACCACTGAGGAGGCTATTGGGGAAGAAGTAGGGTGGGAATGATTCAAGGGTGTATCTTTTAGGGGGAGGAAGTCTACTACTTGATAGCTTTCTATTCTAATCAATTACTCTTGCTAACTGGGTGCTAATCTCATTTGGATCTACCAATTAAAGGAATACAAGTGTTGCCAGCACCCTCTGAATTTTGGCACTCTGGGTAAAAGCTCTGATTGCCCCTGCCTTAGTTATAGCTCTAGGAAACAGCATCAAATTGAGGATATAAAGAGCAAGTCAGAGGTTAATGAACTCACTAGCTAGAAGGTAGGCGCCAGTTCCCCATAATCAGATCACTAGAGGAGTCTCACAACTTTGCCCACACTGTCTGGTAAGGCAAGAAATAGTGAGCTCATATGAACAGGAGCTTCTTAGCCACATATGGATATTTATCAAACCACAAATGGATCACCCTCAAAACTCTAGACATTTCAAAGGAAATCAAAGTAAAGACAAAAGAACAATTGAGATTCTCTCTAGCTGGTGGAAATAAAAAAAGAAGACATGTTTGATATAGTGTGAAGGACATAAACTAGCTATAAGGAAAGCTTTATCGACAGTAAGGTTGCAAGATCTCCTCTGAATAACTGTAAATAGGATAGCTCAAACAAGAAGTATTCGTTGAATATCTATTATGCACCTGGCCCTGTTTTGAGAATATCAACATGGTCTCTGCCCCTAGAGATCTTATAATCTCATTGATAAGACAGATCTTTATTAAATGTTTGGTTTTTTTGTAGCTTCCCCTGTTAGTCTATAGATGAGATTAAGATAAATAAAACATAATTTCTGTCCTCATGGTGCTTCCAGTCTAGTTTCATGGAGAAAAAAAGACATCAAGAACTATAATAACACAAATAACTATTATACAAAATGATGTCAGATAAATATTTGAGAGAGATATAAAGATGCAATTTAAAAGATTTGAAGTATTTAGGCTTGTTAACTTCTTCTGATTTTATGATTTCTGTTAGTGGTTTATCATGTTTAGAGCCTTGGGGTCAGTTTCCATGTTATCCTCTTTCTCATTTCTCATATTCAATCAGTTACCAGGTCTGCCAGCCAATTCAGAGAGATGTTTTAGAGACAGAAGGGATATTGGTTATGTGGGGTGAGTGAGAGTGAAGGACAAAGATTGACACAGAGGTTTGGGGACTGGGTGACTAAGGTATGGTACTTCACTCCATAGCAAAAGAACAATTTGGAAAGGAATGAGGGGAGGAGGAGTTCTGGACATGTTGAGTTTAAGATGTATACAGCATATACAAATGAAGACATCGAGGAGATAGTTGGAGATCTGTGATTATAGCTCAGGAGAGTGCATAGACCTGGATATATAGTTTTAGGAATAATTTTCATAGAGATGATAACTGAGCTCATGAGAGCTGATGAGATTGCTAAATCAAGTCAACAAGCATTTATTATGTACCTACTATGTGCCAGACATTGTACTTAGCACTGTGAGATAATATAAAGAGAAAAGAGAAGGGACACCAGGATAGAGCCTTGGGGAATACACATAGTAGGTATGATATGGATGAAGAACTATTAAAGGAAAATGAGCAGAAGTGGTAGGACTACAGAAGAGAACCAGGAAAAAGTACGATTTGAAAAACCTAAAGGAGACGCTATCCACAAGGAGATAGTGACCAATAGTTTCAAATGTGGCAAATATGTTAGGATTGAAAACAGGCCATTAGATGTGGCAATGAAGAGGTTACTGGTTACTTTGGAGAGGGCAGTCTCAATTGAATTATGGGGTTGAAAGTCAGATTGCAGAGGGTTTCAGAGAGGGTGAGAGCAGAGAATGTGGAGGCATTGCCTGTAAATAGCTTTCCCAAGGAGCTCAGCCTTTAAGGGGAGGAAAGTTTCTCTAAAAAGGATGATAGAGATTGGTCCAGTGGGAGTTTTTTGAAGATATAGAGATACGGGCATCAGAAAAGGAAACAGTAGCGAGGGAAAGATTGGAGATAAGAGAAGGGTAGGTAGTGGGAACAATTTGCTGGAAATGTGAGGGGGGTCTTCCTCAAAGGTGCATGTAGAGGAATTTGCCTTGGTAAGAAGAAAAACCATCTCTTCATCTAACACTAGCATGAAGGAGGAGTTAGTGGTCTAAGATGTTTGAGTGAAATGAGATGAAGAGGAGGGGAGAAGAAGCAACTCTTTGAGAATGGGGGCCATTTTTTTTTGATAAAGCACGAGGAGGTGCTGTGACAAGCCTGAAAAGAGAAAAGAATATTTGTAGCAGTAATTAAGGAGAATGAGAGAGACAGGATGTGTGCCTTACCCAGTTGTGGATAGATAATACCTTTCTGTTTCCCCCAAGAAATAATGATCTTCTCCCTTAGATCTCGCTTAGTTCTTTACTATCTGCCTTTCTAGTGCACTTATCATATGAGGTGGGTATGGTAGCTCTATGTATTTATGTTTTATCCATCTACTAAATTGTAAAGTCTATGAGGAACCATCTTATCTAAAATGCCTTTCCTGGTGCCTGGCATGGTGTAAGAGCCTTGGATTTGGGATCTTAAAGAAGGAGAATAAACATTTACTAGGTAGCTAGTATGACTAGGTACTGTGCTAAGCATTTTACAAATATTATCTTATTTGATCCTCAGAGCCCTAGGAGGTAGGTGCTGTTGTTCATTTTGATGCTATCCCTATTTTTACAGTGGAGGGAACTGAAGCAGACAAATTTAAGTGACTTGCCCAGGGTCACAGAGTTAGTAAGTGTCTGAAGCTGGTCTTCCTGACTGAGCATTTCCCAGAGCTCTAGCCACTGTGCCATTTAAGTGTCTCACAGGACATGGGTTTCAGTCTTGACTCTTCCATTCACTAATTGTGTTGCCTTGGGCAAGTAGCTTCACCTCCCTGGCCCTTAGTTTCCTTACCTGTAAAATGAGGAGGTTTAACTAGATAGTCTCTAAGGTCCTTTTCAGTTCACAATCAATAGTTTTTCTGAGCTCTCTTGGGTTCCTCTGCGCTCTTCCCCAATATTACTGCAAGGCACAAATTTCTGTAAGGTGTGGTTTCTGTGCTGTGGCTGTCTCTGATCACAGTACTGAGTGGAAGAGAGCACATCTGTTTAGATCTGTTTAGATACTGGTTCCATACAATATGCCAACTCAGACACTATCCTTTCCTGCAGGGGGCATTATGAATGTCACATCATCTTCCTCACCATCATCATCTGAATTGATGTTAAACACAGAAAATATTTCTAGAGCACCTACCCTAACTGCCGTGATGGACAAAAGCTCAATGTCTTCCCTACAAGGGTTAACAGTCTAATTAGAAAGCTAAGGCCAGTATCTACAATAAAAAGACCTACTGTACAAAGCACTTTCCTCACAACACCTCTGTGAAGTAAGATAGGCTCTTTCTATGCTACCAAGGCCAATTCAATGGAATAACTGAGTAAAAGTCCCAAATAGTAAGTAACAGTGTCCAAATAAATGGCATGTATAGTTGTTCGAGATAAGTCTGAGAAAGATGGGATACACTAGGCAGGGGTGGGGAAGCTGAGACCTCGAGGCCACATGTGTCTTTCTAGGTCCTTAAGGGTGGCCCTTTGACTGAATCCAAACTTCATAGAACATGTCCTATGAAGATTGGATTCAGTCAAAGGGACGCCCTTGAGGAACTAGAGGGCCACACGTGACCGTGAGGCTACAGGTTCCTCATCCTTGCATTAGCGGGAAGGAGGGGAGGGCATAGCTGGAGTAGTTGTAGAAGCCTCTGGGGAGAAGGAGAGAATCATAGAGGGCATTAGATGGGTAACATTTGGATATGTGGAGACAAATGGAGAGGGCATTCCTGAAGTGAATTTGGCTGCCTCAAAAGCCAGTGACAGGCCTGTCTGTCAATAAAGGTCTCCAAGTAGAGGCTGTGTAACCACTCATCAGGAATGTGAAATTCCTGCTCATATTAGAAATAAGACTAGTTGCCTCCAATAACCCTTTCAGATGGGAGATTTTATAATTCTATGACTGATCACAGGGTTGTCTCAGTCCTCCATCCCTTATCAGGGAGCATTTAAAAAGTGTTTACTCTGTACCTGACACTGTGCTAAGTGCTAGGGATACAAAAAAAGGGAAAAAAGGCTAAAAAAAAGTCACCAATTCCTGTCCTTAGGGAATTCGCACTCTAATGGAGAGACAACCTACAAAGACCAGTGCATATAAATATATACAATGTTAATGGGGGCAGCCTCAGAGGGAAGGTCCTGAATGTGGAGGAGAAATGAGAAGGAAAAAAGACTTCCTGTAGAAAGTTGATTTAAGTACTGAATGTGGTCTTTCCTTAGATGCTGAAAAGTCTTTATATTTGGTCTTGTCGTTAATAGGGGGCCAATGGAG
This sequence comes from Notamacropus eugenii, assembly GCF_028372415.1. Classification (NCBI taxonomy): domain Eukaryota; kingdom Metazoa; phylum Chordata; class Mammalia; order Diprotodontia; family Macropodidae; genus Notamacropus; species Notamacropus eugenii. Next base: position 457,148,877 of record NC_092872.1, on the reverse strand, counting down.
TTCGCTAAGTGGAGCAGCGGGTGAATATGGTCAGTTCTGCACTTAAGAAAGTTCCTTTGGCAGTTCAATGGAGGCTTTAACTAGACAAGGGTGAGATGCGGGAGGGAGACTAAGTAGTAGCCTACTGCAATAGTTGAGGTGATGAGGGATGGTACTAAGGGTGGTGGTTTTGTGAGTAGAAAGAAGAGAATATATAAGAAAGAGGTTGTGAAGGTGGAAATGACAAGAGGTGACAATGGATTGGATAAGTGGGACAAGTATGATGGGAAAGCCAAAGACGATGCTGAAGTTTCAAGCCTGAGCTCCTTTGAGTGTGGTGGTTGCCCTCAACAGTAACAGGAAAGCCAAAAAAGACAATGAATTCTGTTCTGGATGTGTTGAGTCCGGATGTGAGAGTTTGAGATGCCAATGAGAGATCCAGCAGTTTGGGAAACTGGGCAGAGCTATAGTTTTTCTCAGTATAACCTCAGATGCACAGTCATTTTCTTCCTTTAAGACTTAGTTCAAGGGTCAACTCCTCCTATAAAAGACTTTTCTTGACCTCCCCAGATTTTAATGCCCATCAGAAAATTACTTTGTTTTTCCCTTGTATTTACTTTGTAAACACTTTACATTGAATAATCTATGTACATATTGTTTCCCCTTTGAAAACATATGCTCCTTAAGATCAAGGACTCATTCATTTTTGTCTTGTATCCTCAGTACCTAGATTTCCAGCACAACACCTTGTATACACTTAGTAAATACACGTTGAATTAATGAATGAAAATGTTTAGTTTAACAACTCTCAGTTTCCTTCTTTTTGTGTGTGTATGGTCCTTGCAGTGATAGAGATTTAGGAGGCCATTCCTGATTCTCCAGAATTTACTTTTTTACATAGTCTGAAACTTTTTACTAAAGTAATAGGTATATAAGAAAGCATCTTCCAGTTTCTACTTTTCTCAGGAATTAGTGCAATTGGAGTAATATGGAGGACTCTGATCAATCTGATGAGACCCCCCCAACCACTTTGAGGAATATAGAGGGCATGGTCTTTATTGAATCTCCTCACAAAGGAGCCAGGGCCCATGTCTAGCACTTAGAGGTGCTTCCACACTGGCAATGGTGATAATCACAAAATATGGCAGGAGGAAAAATGGAGAGGGTCCTTTTCAAACTGGATCATTTAAAGGTATAGTTACCAACTCCCAGTCAGAGACCACTGCCAGCCAGATGCAACTTTATGAAACTAATTAACAAGTCTTAACCCCTTTACAAATCTGTCCTGGACTTTTTCACATAATGTAGCTGCTGATGTAATCACTTGAATGAAACTATTAACACCCCCAAACCTGTATGAAAAGGCAGGTGAGGAAAAAGAGAGAGGGGGAAGAATGTACAATTCTTCTAGGCACCCAGCACACACCACTCTCACCCTGCTGGCCTCTGGGCAATAAGCAGTTAAAATGATCGAGAAGGGAATTCCATCGTTCTATTAATGTCCTGCAATTCAGCTGTGACTATGTTCTCCTCACTTGGTTTTCCTCTTCGAGTGCTGTTCTGTTTTTAAAGCTACTTTGAAGGAATGCTCTCCAGTGGACTGCAGCCTGTCACTGCGCCCTGTCATCCGTCCGGTAATTAAAATCTGACTGATTTACTGACTGGCACCAACCATCACAGCTCAAGAGTTAGATGATGTTCATCCTTCCCAAGGCTAAATTTACTTGGTGAAAAGAGACCGCTTGCTCCCAGGCTGAGCTGTCATTCAGCTGCTGTGGAAACCATAAAGATAGCTAACAGAGCCCTCGCCAGCAGTCTTTAGTTTATTTTATTCTAATATTTATTACCACCCAGAAAATGAACATAATACAGACAAGTTAGGGAGAGCAGTGCAGGGGTGATTTGTGGGGCTGGTGTGTAGTGCCATCAAAACAGTCCGACAGTATGAAAATAAAATAGAACAGTGGTGTTTCCCCAAAGTATTCCTGGGCTAGGGCTCTGCTTATGGGAAGTCTAATGGGGGGCCATTTATTATTCTTTTCTAAGGAGATATGAACTTGGGGAAAAGGCATTATGCTTTTTTAACACACCCTGTTTGGGGAAGTTGAAAAGAAACAGGAATAGGTGGCTTATTTCTGTGCTTAGAGAGGGGTAAGGACCAAGGGGGCTTTCTGGAACCAGACAGAATGCCCAGGACTAGACAGTAGCAGAGGACACCAAGGTACAAGCCATCCTGTGTCCTATAGGCATAACGTGATCTCTTTATATTGTCCAATGATGTAAAGAAGAGTTGTGAACTCCTGCCTCTTGAAATCTGGCTGAGACAGTGCCCAGTCCATTTCATGGAACCCTGTCCCACTATGATCCTTCTTGGAGAAAGGAAACAGAAGGCCCCCACCTATACTCACCTTGATTATGATTTCCTGCTATTTTGGGGGCCCTGCAGCTTCGATTGTCCCCTTCAAAGAAACCTGGCTTACCTACAGCCTCTGGATCAGTAGAACTGACCCTTCTGTTCAGGGTCAACCTCCCACCTCCAACCCTCATGTTCAGCGCTTCCTCTTTCTTCTAGAACCCAGCTTCTCACCATCTGAGTCCTTGCCTTTTAGCCTAAGGAAAGATAGTCGGAGGCACAGTCCTCATTTGTTGCAACCCCTAACTGTCGGACCTGTCAGCTCACATGCCACATAAACAATCCTAAAACTTAAACACATACCATGTGGTAATAAACTTGCATACCTTTCTGTTAGAGGGATGATTAATCATATGCAATATTTACAGTACAAAACAAAAATAATTATGACATCATACATACTTTTTTAAACAGATACAGGGGCAGCCACGCTCAGAAAACAGGGGAAGAAAGTGAAAAAACGTTACCAGATAAGATGAAGTTTACTTAAATGGCACAATTTCCCTCCTTTTCTTTTCAGAGAAACAATGTAGTTTGGAGTAAAGGATGAGCCTGGGGACTGAATGTCAGGCAATATTTCAAGGTCCATATTTTTCATCTTAGTTTTGTCCCTAAACCATATATAAATGATCTTCAGTAAAATGAAAACCAGGACTGCAAACCTCAGAAAGTGGAGGGAAGCACCAAGGGACTCATATTTCTGATGAGATGTAGACCAAGGTGTTATTACCACAGCTTGTCTTATAAAACTGACCCGAATCCTTCATTCATTTGTTTATTCGTTCATTCATTGAAAAATATTTATTGAGTGACAACTGCATGCATGTCATTGTCTGAGCAGCCATTGAGTCAGAGGTAAAAGAAGACATAGTCACTGCTTTCAAAGAGATGACAACTTAATTGGCAGGGCAAGACACAAAGGGTAGTGAGGTACCAAGGAAAGTGCACTGGGCTACCTGAGAATTAGGAGAGCAGGATTCTACCACTGATACCAGCCATGGCACCTTGGACAGGTTATTTCCCCTCTCTGGACCTCCGTTTTCCCACCTGTCTGATGAATGGTTTGCATAAAACAGTCACTAAAGTTCCTTCCATCCGTTCTGTGATTCTCAGAAACAAAGGATAAATCCAAAGATGTCTGAAAGCAAAAGTCCTGGTGTGGTATGGCCCCCATGCTGGAGGTCAGCCAATGAAAATTTCTGGAATTTCACTTGGGTCTTTAGTGATATTTGGATAGTCAGAGAAGAAGAAGTGAGAATTTAAGACCAGTGAAACAAAATAAGAAAAGAAGTAGAGGGTGGATAATGATAATAAAGTACTCATACGGTGCTTTACAATTTGTAAAGTGTTTTCCAAAAGTTAATTCATTTTATCCTCACAAAAATTCTGGGAGATAGGTGCTCCTATTATCTTTATTATACAGATGAGGAAATTGAGGCAGGCAGAAGTCAAGTGGATACATTTGGGAAAACAGTATAGAAACTAGTCTAGAAGAAGTGAGATTTTTTTTATCATCCCTCATTTCAAGGGACCTTGGAGCGTTGTGATCTTAAACATCTGCTCCAGTCTTTTTAGATATTCTGAAGAATCAGTTCTCTGATCCTCTGCTCCTAAGCTATAAGGGCACGGTGGTTTGTATAGATAGGTATTCAGTTGGATGAATGAATGAGTGCATGCCAGACAATGTCCCATTTTACAAAATCAGTGTTCCTGAAAAACTACAAAAATCATTTACAAAACACAAGTATTTGTGAGTTTAAACTACATTTTAAATGCACAGGAAGAGTTTCACTTAAGGAACTCTGGTAGGAATCCCTTCATAAACTGAAGAATCCCTGTATGATATAATTTAATAAAATGTAAGCCCCTTGAGGACAAGGCCTGCTTTCCTCCCTCCCTCGTATAGCCATAGGATAACACATAGTAGATGCTTAATAAATGTTTATTGAATGAACGATTGTGAATTATATCTTCCACATCTCCAAGAGCTGACTCAAGCCACACCTATTCCATGAGGTTTTGTTTTTGGTTTTTTTTGCAGATACCCACAACCAAAGACCCCATCGCACAGCCCAAACACTTAGCACTTTTACCATTTAGGAACTTGATTATATGCAATCTACTATTGTGGACTGTCTCTTTTACTCTCTATTTTCTATCTGTAAATCTTAGGTTGTCAACTAGAGCATAAGAAGGTAGAGATTATGTCTTATACTTTTATCTTCCTTTGCTGCCAGCCTCCCGCTCTTTACCTGGGCACATTAGTTAATATTTGTTGAATTGAGCCAAATAGGTTTTTATCTGTCTTTTTTTTTTATTTTGGGGGGTTACCTGCACTTGTTTATTTTTGCCAAGGCAGAATTTGTTGGGGGGATACAGGATAAGGTCGTGAGCATAAAGTCCAGGGTGTACTATCTAACCTTGATTTACTACTCAGTATTCTGAAGGGCTTTACAAATGGGATGGGGAAAAAATCCCTCTGAACAGTCCTAGAACACCTTCTCCTCCAAGCTGAGAATCTGACCTCTGGACACCAGATCCTTGTCCTGGGATGGGAAGATGAGAAGGAAAGACTATCCCAAACAAGGGATCATAGAACATTTTCCATATAACACAGAGGCCCTATGGGGAGAGGATGGGGAAAGATTAGTATTTTTATTTAAAATAAATCAATTGGCTAATCGGGGTGGGATTTTTCAGCTGGGAGTTGAGAGGGCAAAAGGAGAACAATAATTTTTTCAACCTGTCACTTTAAAATACAATCCTCTTGCTTCAACCCGGCATTGATGCAGCATCAGGGTGGAAAGCCTTGAAGAAGTGTGAAGGCTAGAACCGGCATATTTTAAAGTAACAGCAAGTAAATTAAGCTAATTAAGCACTCTTAATGCCGGCAATTTTTTTTTTCCAACAGAGTTTGCTTGCCAAGTAGAAATTGTTTCTTTCTTCCTCTTCTTGAAAAAAAAAAAATTATTCAGTTCTCTGATTATCTTAACTTCTGCCATTTAGAGGGCCTTTCTCCTTTCCTTTTGATGTCCACCTGAGCCCCTGAAATCCAATGGAGTCCAAGTTGTGGTCCAAGACTGGGTTTGGGTGGACATTCTTAAACAATGTGGATTTGCTGGGTGACCTAGATAGGAGAGGAGCTATGTACAGGTAGGTTTCTTCTATGGCTTTTTTTTTTGTTTTTTTTGTTTTTTATTCTTTGTGCCTAGCACCATGTCTGGAACCACAGCAGGACTTAACAAAGGCTTGCTGATTGATTGATTTGACCTAATACAAGTCAATGAGACTCTCTATGAGGGCAATACTATAGAAAGGCTTGTGATGAGGTTTAAGTGAGAAAACAATTATGAAGATACTTTAAAAAATTCTTGAGGAGAAAATATATATCCTGTACATCCCTGGTATAGGTGGTGTTGGTGACATTACTGTGACAGCTAAGTGGTACATTGGAGTCTGGAGTCAGGAAGACTCCAATTTTGGCCTCCAATACTAGTCATGTATCCCCGGGCAAGTTATTTAACCTGCATTTGCCTCAGCTATTTCAATTGTAAAAAAGGGGATAATAATAACCTCTCTCCCAGGGTTGTTGTGGGGCTCAACTGAGATAATATTTGTAAAAGAATTAGCTTGAGGTTCTTGCTATATAGTGGGTATTTAATAAAAGTTTGCTTTTTTCCTCCCTCCCTTTCTTCCTTCCTTCCTTCTTTCCTATATCTAAGGGTTATTTAGTTGAAATAAAAACAGATCAAGCTGCTTCTTGCAATTATTCCTAACACATTCTGTATACTATTGAAAAAGTGTATAAAAATGACAGCTGAAGGTAACTAAATAAAATGATTGAGATTAGTGTTACTAAAACAACTATCATTAATAAAAAAAATAGTACCTGAAGTTATTTTCATACACTGTATTGGCCAATGTGGGCATTATGCTGATATTTTTGACCATCTAGTTCTAGTCAGACATCTGCTTAGGTGATGGCTCTTCAAAAATGCCACATACGCCAAGACCACGGAACTAGTGAACTTAAAGTCAGATGGACCTTAAAAGCTCATAGCACTATAAGATTTTGAATTGGAAGAGACCTAGGAGATCACCTAGTCCCAACCCATCCACTCTACAGAGAGAGGAAGTGAGCTGGCTAGTATGGGGCCATACACATAGTAGTCACTTAGTAAGTGTTCATTGAATGGAATAATGTCAATGTCATTGTTTTGAATTGTTTTGTATATGTTTTACATAGACTTACATGCATACATATTGTCTCCCCTGAAAGAATGTAATCTCCTTGAGAGCAGAGACTGTTTCACTTTTGTCTTTGTGTCTCCAGCACCTGGCACAGCATCTGACCCACAACAGGGGTTTCATAAATGCTTGTTGATTGATTAATTGATTGATAGCAAGCCAGAGGCAAAACTCAGCCTAGAAGAGGTGGGAAACCGCTAGAACTCATCTTGATCAAACTTAGCACTTGAAGTATATTTATCTCCTTGGAAGCGTGGGGAGAAAATAGAAAGATTGTCTTACCAGTAGATCAATCAACAAGCATGAATGAAGCACCTGCTATGTACCAGGCACAGTGCTAAGGGATAGGGATAAAAAATGAAAACATTTCTTGTCTTCAAGGAGCTTACATTCTAATAGAGGAAATGTGTAATATATAACGTGTATATATATTTATGTGTATATATATATATATATATGTGTGTATACATAGATAATGTAATAAATATATAATATATATGTATTATGTATATATGTGTGTACACACACACGTATACACATATATGTATATAATTGTGAAGAAGGAGCCCACCTTCCCCATCAGCAGCAGCAACAATTGTTGACCAACTACCACCAATAGACAGGCTGTATCCTCCTTTTGGACCAGCTCTAACAAGCATCATCTGGAGAAGCACCTTGTGTGGAGCAGCGCAGCTATCCCCCCTAAGTGCCGATCAGTTACCACATACAGTAAAGCAAACCCACTTAGTTGAAGCTGCAAGGCACCATAAAGCAGCAGACATCAGGCAGGTCAAAAACACCACCAACTTTTTTTGCTATGATTCTTCTATTTAGTATTTTTTTTATTTTTCCCTAGTTACATGCAAAAAACCACTTAGCATTCAGTTTTAAAACTGAGTTCCAAATTTTCTCCCTTGCTCCCACCCCCATCCTTATCCCCCTCCCATTGAGAAAGGCAAGCAATTTGATACAAGTTATACATGTTGTCATGCAAAACATATCCATAAGTAATGTTGTGAATAAAATGTACACAAAAAAACCTCAAGAAAAATAAAGTAAAAAAGGCATGTTTCAATCTATATTTAGATCCCATCAGCTCTAATTTTAATGGATTGCATTTTTTTTATCATAAGTCCTTTAGTGCTGTCTTGGACAGTTGTATTACTGAGTAATTCACAGCTGATCATCTTACAATATCGCTGTTACTTGGTACACAATACATTTCACTTTGCATCGGTCTATGCAAGTCTTTCCAGGTTTTTCAGAGAGCATCCTGCTCATCATTTGTATTCTGTCATAGTCACATACCACAACTTGTACAGCCATTCCCCAATTAATGGGTATCTGTTCACTTTATAATTCTTTCTCCCTAGAAAAGAGTTGTTCCTTTGTGTTTTTTTAACTCTTTTGAAATACAGACCTAGTAGTACACGACCACCAACTTGACCACCATCTCCCCTCAGGCCCTGATAGAGACAGTTAAGAACCCTGAACCCAATAGCCTTAGGAATAACAGTGTTTCCAGCCCACTGCCTATAACCCTCATATCCTAGGAAGCAACCTCTATGGAGATGCAGCCTGGCAACTACTTCTGCAGGTGCTCGGGATCAGCTACTAAAGATGCAGAAAAGAAAGTTCTTATCACTACAATCTTTGGCACTGTCAAATGGTTCAGTGTCAGAAACTGAAAAGATTTTGTCTGAAGAAATGATATTTGAAAAGCAGCATTACCTTCTGCTTTGCTGTTGTACCTTTAGGACCATGGGATCTTGCCATCTGAATTGCCAACGAAACTTCATGTTATCTCCATCACTGGAATGAGATCTTGTTTTTCAGTCACTTTCAATCATGCCTAACTCTTCATGATCTCATTTGGGGTTTTCTTGGCAAAGATACTGGAGTGGTTGTCATTTCCTTCTCTAGTTCATTTTACAGATGAGGAAACTGAGGCAAATAGGGATGAGTGACTTGCCCAGGATGACACAGATATTAAGTGTCTGAGACCAAACTGTAACTCAAGTCCTCCTGACTCTAGACCTTTTGCTCTATCCACTGCACCACCTAACTTTTCCTACATACCACCTAGCCACCAGATTTTTAAGACTGCCATTTTTCTAATTGTACCTCTAGTACTTAGCGCAGTACTTTGCACAAAATAAGGGCTTAATAAAAGATTTATTCATCCATAATATATATGTGTGTATATACATATGTATACACACATACATTTAATGGAGACAAAGTAGCTTGAAGAGGGGTGCCTAGGAGATTGGCAGAGTATCGTGGGGATGGGGGTGGGGAATCTGGAATGTCCTCTAGTGATTGAGTATAGACTAAACAATCTCTAAGCCTGGATTAAGAGCTGTTCTCACTTGGGGCAGAGTCAGGCTTTTACCTTGGTCCAAACAACGGGCTCCTAGGAGTTCCTCTTCTTATCAGTTGATGGTTTTCTTGAAGTTCACTCTACCTATGATGCCATCATCTGCATAGAGTGCTATCCAGATAGATAGAACTCCAAACCACACACTCAGTTCCTGACTCTGAGAAAACATATGCCTCATTTTGAAAGGAGAAAGAAAAACCTCATCTCCCACAGAATAGCAGTGTTTTCCACAACAGTCTCTTGTATTATTACCCCAGACATTGTTTCCAAATTGATAATGCTACTTAATCAAACATCATGCTAGTGTTCTTAAAAGCCTTTAGAACAAAGCAATAGAGAGTTCTATGCCACAGTTTGGCTTTTATTTCACCGTCTAATCAAACCTCATAAATTTTCTGCTGTCTACCAAAATGTGCTCTTGGCACCCTTGCGGTAGTTCTTCTCCCCCATCTCACTACTTCAACACTCCCCCATGGGGAAAAGAAAGTTATGATAGAAATCCAAAGCGGCGATTTATTTATGTTTCAGGTCACTCTAAATTAATTCCTAATCTGTGAGGCCGAAAGCAGCTGGGCTTGGGATTCAGCCCACATCACACCCAAATGGCTGGAGGAGACAGTGTCTGTGAAGCGTAGCTCCCAGGCCCTGGGTCCCTGCCACACACACCTGAGGTTCGTGCCCTCTAATGTAATTGGACAGTTCTGTTTGTGAATGTGGCCTGTTCTGCCAAACACTGGAGTCCTGAGCTTTGACAGATATATCACTTTTCTGATGGGAGTGTGTTCTGAGGAGAGCTGACACCTGATCAACTTCCCTCTAAAATCTTTCACCCAACCTGACAGTTGTCCGGTAGGTGGGGGGGATCTGACTGTCAGAGACCAGCAAGGCATTGTGGGAGTGCATCCTCAGGAAAACAGCAGAAGGGGAAAGACGATGTAGCTTTTGTAGTCTCTGGTTACGTGCGCCTGGAGCAAGGGTTAGGGCTGGTTATTTTAGCAGTCAGAGCTACAGAGGCTTTCAGGAGACAGAGCTAGTGATGAACAATGGCATGGAATGGGGAAGGAAGTGTGAAAGTGGAAAGCACCTGTGGGTCACTCAGATACCTATAGGAGCCAGTGTCTGGGATTGGGAGGACCTCTGACTAAATAAATACAAGATGCTGCTCATAAGGGAGACAAAAGACTGGATAATTAAAACCTTCACTGTACATCCTCAGTTAAATTATGGCTAGTTAATAGGATGGATTGTTATTGATGACATTTTTGTAGGAGACTAAATCTATTATTTCACCCAAGTAGAGTACTTCCTGGGGAAGAATTCGACTCTGTTTCTACAGATGAAAACCTGCTCTGCAATTTATAGTCGTAGAAAAGAACTTGAGGCATTGAAAGGTTAAAGTTCACAAACTGCATGCATGAGATGTGATATTTGAACTCAGCTCTCTGTTCACAGTATGATGTGGTAGCAGTGGTTAGCATATTCTAACTACCTCTCTTTAATAACATATATTGCCCTAAAAAACTTTTAGAGGAAACACTTCCACACTGGAGAAAGCTTGACACCAGTAAGCAGAAGAATAAATGTAAATTTTTTTTTGAGGGGGGGGGGGGTCTTTTCTCCCTCAGTATCTATTCACAGAATCCTGTCTGGAGGTTTGGGGGGAACTCCGAGGCCATCTGGTTGAAAGCCTTCATTTTTGCAAAGGGAGACACTAAAGAAAGCCCAGAAGGGTCAAGGGACTCATCCAAAGTTGCACAGGTTAGAGGCCTTACTGGGATTCAAATCCAGGTTCTAAGATAACAAATCCAGCACTAAAATACACTTTTTTTTTTAAAGGACTTTACCTTATATTTGGCACTTGCCCTGAGAAATCACTTTTCCCCTACTCAGATTCACCTCTGCTTCTCTGGCTGAGTGACCCTAACCACCTATCACTATCCTGCTTTCTCTCACTTTCTCTGGGCTAACAAGGGGGCAGCTAGATATACAAAGAGACAAACATGGGAAAGTACTTGAGACTGGGGCTTATGGGATTTTCTAAGGATCAGCTGCTTCTTGAATAGGTCAGGAATTTGGGGGAAATGGGAAATGTCATTGAATTCCAAGGAAAAGTCATGCTACATTTGCTTTAATTAACTGGTCGAGATGGGGTATAGAATATGGGTGTGGGTAAGATTGTTCTAAATCCAGATTGGTGAAGTCTCCATTTCTCTTGCTTTGATATAGTTACATCAGGTCAGCGTGAACCATAAGATGATTTGGGATGTTCATATTATAAATCCTGTACAGGAGGGGACCTGCTGGGGACCACTCAACCAAAATCTCAGTTAAGTCAAACAGGCAAGTATGCTCAGGGGAAACAGCCTTCATGAACTACAAATCAAACAAATTGATAACAACACCCTCCACGGACCCACTCTTACAGGACGGGGTTTAAGCTAACGAGGCAACTGGCGGGGGTCAGCTTCCTGAAGCTCTTACTCACATAAAAACAGAATAGAACCTCATGAAGAAATAACTATTATCTAGCAAAGTAACAAGGAAAATCCTTAAACTCCATAACCTGGCATTTAAGGTTCTACATAATTTGACTCCAACCTCACTTTCCAGCTTTATTTCATGTCACTCTCCTTCATCTATGTACAATCCTGCCAACTTGGATTGATAGTTGAATGACTTTTTTAATGCCTTATTAGGCATTATGTACCAAGCACCAGAGGATACAAATAGAAAAATAGACATAGACCCTACTCTCAAAGGGCTTATAGTCTAATTGGGGGAGACAACATATAAAAGAGCTTTGAGCAGGAAGGACCTAAAGGTCCAAACATCCTAAGTGTTTAGTAGCAGGGTTAGGGGCAAGGTTCTGGGGTCCTTGGAGTATATCAGCAGACAGATGACAGTTGCCTGGAATCTATTGGGTATAGATGATGGTAAGACCAGAAGGATGTTAATATAGAGTTGGCAGGACATTGCTAAGGCTTGATAGTCTTATGGTGAATGTCATTCCAACAGTGTGAATAGACATTGTAATCTGCCTGCCTGGCTGCCTCATGTGTCAGGGAAAGGGACAAAGAAAGAGGGAAGAATGCCCCCAGTGGGTACTCTCAACCAGACTTGACACATCATGTCCCTCCTCAGTGAAGGAAAGGCAAATACATTTACTCAAGTTGACTCTTATGCCTAAAATTCATTCTTCCCCATGTTTTTTTTTTTTCCAGATTCTTTATCTCCTAATCAGCTCAAGGGCACCTTCTCCATGCAGACTTCCCCATTTCCCCAGTTAACTTCCTCTTTCTCCTTTGAATTCCTAGAGCACTCAGTCTGATGTCTTCCTAAAGAGCAGGTCTGACCATGTTTTTGCCTTACTTAATAAAGTCCAGGGGCTCCCTATCATCTCCAGGATCAAATATAAAATCCTCTACTTGGCCTTCAAGGCCTTCCATGACCTGCTCTCCCTAATACACACCTTTCTCATCTCAAGAACTGTTGAATTAGCAGATGTTCTACTGCTTTTTTTATTAGAGACTCACTATAGCTTCTGTATTAGGAAAAGAAGAGGAAAAGTAAAGGATCATAGATTTAGAACTAGGTACAAGACAGCATACTCTGGGTGATGATGTTCAATTAATTCTAAATGAATTTATATCAATGTGAAGCCTGCCCATATTGGGATGCAGAGATTTTCTAAAGGAAATGGAAGTTAAAAGGCATAGGGTGCTCTTGTTTCTTTAGTCTTAGAGTGTTAAGAATTGCCTTGAACCTAAAAAGCCCTGACATTTTGCATTCTTGCCCTTTGATGAGTTCTTTAGGCAACGAAGCAGCTCTCCTTTTGAAGTGCTTATGATCATTTTGGAATCACTAGTTTTTTACAAATGTCGGATTTATGAGCAATCTGTTAAATATTTGAATCAGATTTCCTTACCTGAATTAATCTGTCTGAAGGGAAAAGGCATGATATCCTTAAATGCCAGAGGTTATGGCATGTCCCCTGGCTCCATGTAAGAAAACACATTTTTTATTAAAGCCCAAGCTTGTTAGCAGCTTGGGGTTAGCTGAAGGGGGAAGGGTGCCCAGGGTTTTATTGACTATTCAGATTGGTTGGACCATTCCTTAATTATCAGATACAGTTTACCTACATTTATCTTACTTGCTGCATGGCAGAGGGAAATGAAAATTGCTGTCCAAAGGGTGCCTTTAAAGTTCACACTGATGAGTAGTAACCACTGACCAGACAGCCCAAGTTTGTTCCTGGTAATACAGAATGTATGAGCCAGGAGCCTTCCACTATTGTTAATTTGTTAGCAGTTTTTCTTGATCTCAACAAGATCTGGTTGTTAGATTTGCAGGAGTCCATCCCTGAGATTAATTTTCCATCTGAGATCTCCCCCTCTGCCCCATTTCTAACTCCCCAAACCACTGCTGCTTATCTGAGCGCTCATCACTGCTTCCCTCCTCCACTCCCTGGGTACTGTTCACTAGGCCTTCTGCAAAGTCTGGGAGCTGTGTCTCCTGTCACTCACCCTGGCTAGGCCTGGTTCTTTGTAACTCTCCTGACCTCAGACCCTCAGACATTTTCTGGTGACAGCTGTTTGATTCCTTAGCTTTTCTCCATTGGTTGCATTCTAAAGTCTGTGCACTCAGGGTGGCTGAATAGAAACATCAGGAACCAGGAATCAAATCCAAGCTGTTTGTCATTCGGAAGGATGAAAATATTTGTTCTAGGGCCCTTCTATGGCATAGTTGCCCCAGGTTTGAAATTGGGTTTCTCAGCTTTCTTTGTGAGTAAAATATACCCATCATGCTTTCATTCATCTACTCAGACATGGGAGTAAAAAATCAATAAATGTTTGTTGAACAAATGAAGGAATGAACCTGGTAATATCTCATTTACTAATTCAAGTGGTTTTGCACCAGTCAATCCACAGGTATTTATTGCATGCCTACTATGTGCTCAGATCTGAGCTAGGTACTTCTAGAAGCTACAAAGAAAAGTTAAAACAGGGGTCCTGGCCTCATAATAATCTGGTATAATAATCATAGCTGTCAGATATATTTCATCTTAAGGTTTTCAAAACAGTTACCAAGCCTTACAACCCTGAAAGGTTGGTAAACATGAGGGAGTCAATTATTTGTGACTCAGTTTATAAGATATACAAAGTTCAGCTAGATTTCAGAAATGGTATTTAGCTTCTATTTGAATGATCTTAGCAAGTGACAATTCAGTCTCCACAGTAAGGCATCGAGGTGAGAACCTCCTACCTCTTGAAACAATTCATTCCACTGTATGATATCTAATCATTGGAAAGTTTTTACTTATGCCTCCTCACTTCCAAGCATTGGTGTTGGGTGCCCCTTCTGGGATTAACCAGTAAAAGTTATATTCTTTTACTCATGATAGTTCTTAAAGTACTTGAAGTCAATTTTCATGTTCATTATTATCCTTAGTTCTTTCAGCCAACCCAAATATGGAATGTCCTGAGAGTCTTAATGCAGTTTTAAACTAGTAAAGCATGGATTTCACTCTTCACATCTTCCCTGTCTTCTTCTGAATGCCCTTTAGTTTGTCAATATCTTTCCCAAAATGTGGCATCCATTACTAATCATAATACACCATATGTGGTATTAGGATGGTATATGATCATACTTTCATCTACCTCTTTGATTTTCCATTCTCTATTTCTGTTAATGCAACTTGAATGCAAATTAACTTTATCACTACCCTATCACAACTCAGGTTGTGTTTGCTTTTCTCTAAAATTGTTATGTCTTTTTCATGGAGACTGCTCTCTAGTTATATCTCTCCCATGTGTGCTTGGTGAAATTTATCCTTTTTTTAAGCCAAAGTACGGGATTTTATATTTATCCCAATTAAAATTATTTGTTAGATGTGGTCCATTGTTTAAAGTGCCAATATCTTTGTGGATACCAATTCTGTTATCACATATCATTAACTATTTTTCTCAGCTTCATGTTTGTCCTTAAGAAGCATGCTACCTATGCCTTTATCCTACTCCTTGATATCCTACTTCTTGGCAACAACTCTTGATTAATTCAATTCAACTCACATTTATTGAGTTCCTATGATACGGTTGGGAGAATAGTTGAAACAATAGCTTACAATCTAGGAGAAATTTGCGTAGTAATTTACAGTGACTTCCACCAGCTTACTTGGCCATAAAATACTTTTTTTGGCTAAAATATATATTAACAAAACAAAAAAAATGTTAGTCCTGGATGTCTAAAGGTAGATGCAATAGTGAAAGGTTTGAGAAATTTGGGGACAAAGTAGAGAAACTTACATCCATTCTCAAATTGGTGTCGATATTTTCTCATGAATTCCTGGTCACAAGTAGAGAGTTACACAGAACATGGTTTAAGAAATGACACTCTATGGTGGACAGTTATTTGAAACAGTGCTAAAAAGGGACACGTGTTCATACTCTTTGAACCGGTGACACTACTATTAGGCATATATCTCAAGGAAGTTAATGATAAGGAAAGTTCAGATTCACCAAAATAATTATCATAGCATTTTTTGGAAACAAAGCAGATGTCCATTTACTGGGAAGTGGTTAAACAAATTGTAGTATATGAATATAACAGAATATTATTACACTGCAGAAAATGATGGCTATTATACACAGTCATGAGAAGCATGTGAAGATTTATATAAACTGATACAAAGTGAATTAAGCAAACTGGGAAAATAATATACATAATGACTGTAACAGTATAAATAGTAACAACAACAACCAGAAAATAATTGAAGCTGAGTACTGTGAAAGTTTAAGGAGGAAACTCAGGCCCCCGAAGAAAAAAGATTGAAGATAGCACTTTTCCTTCTAAGCAAGGTGTGGAACACTACACAAAATGTCAGATTTGGTTAATGTATTGGTTAGTTAACTCCAGTGCTTTTTTCCCCTCTTTTATTCTTTGTTGTAAAGGATGGATCTCTGGGAAAACTAGAGGAGAAAGAGAAATTGGGAAATGTGGGAGTTGCAGAAACAAAATATCTAAATTTTTAAAAGTTAAAAAAGGAAGGTGCAAAAAAAAAAATGAATGTGCAAATTTATTATCATCCTTGATCCATGCAACCCAATAAGGGAAGTAGGACACATACATATTCCTGGGCTTATTTTACAGATGAGGAAAATGAGGCTCAGGCAAATTCTGAATCTCCTGCAAGACAGTATATTGTTATTCTCCCTGTCTCTATTTCTTCCTCCCTCCCCTCCATCCTTTTCTGTATTTGGAGCACATGTAAAACACCTGTTCCGAAATAAAATATTTCCCACCACCCAACATCCATTTATGGTTGGCTAGACTCTCTCGCTACCTCACTTCCATTTGCGTGACTTTATAGATGAATGAATGAATCTCCAAATGCTTCTTACAAGATTGTTTATATCCTAAAAGCCTCTGCTCATTGCTCACAGTGCTTTGTCTCCCTATGACTGTTCTCTGTACCCTCTGCTTTCCCCTCCTCCTCCAGGTTTACATTTCAGATTCAGATAGGTTTCAGTCATAGTTCTAAACAAATATTCTTTAAAACTTCACTACAAAGTTAACAAATCCCAGGCAAAGAAAGAGTCATCATTACAACTCGTATGGTCAAAGTCACCTTCCTATGAAGTTGCCAGCAAACTCCATGGCTTCCCTCGTATTTAAATTCAAATGCTATTGTGATTACTAAATCACAAACACCATAGATTCTTCCAACTCTATTTATCACACTTAGTGCATTTCCATGGATTAGGTCCCTGGGAGCTTCACCCTGCATGGTTTTCCATCAAAAATACAGCATAGAGCAACTCAGCAGATCGGGAAGAAATATGTTCCCAATTTTAATTTTAGGAATGGACGAGCCAGGTCAATTCAAACATATCTGTCCATTCCATTTCCTCCAACCTTTAGACTAACAACAAGTAAGGTTCCATTTGGGATGTAGACAGGACAGCCAAGTTTGTTGGATGTAATTCTCCCCCAGTATCATGGGAAAAGGTACCAGGTTGAGGGAATAGGGTTCTAGTTCTGACTTAGCCACTAATTCATTGTGTGACTTTGGACAAGTCATTTCCCTTCCTCTGTGCCTTAGTTTTCTTCTCTATAAAAATAAAGGGAACCAAAGTGATACAGCAGAAAGGGTGTTGGATTTGGAGGAGGATCTGGTTTCAAATCCTAACCCTGCAACTTACTAACTATATGACCTCAGGAAAGTTACTCTCATGTCTCTAGGTTTCAGTTACCTCTAGAAATGTTTGGACAAAACATCATCTAAAAATCCTTTCTGCTCTATGATCCCAGGAAAGATTTGGACAAAGGACCATTTTAGCTCTAATATTCTATGGTACTAACTTAAGAATTCCATACTGTCCTGAAGCTTTGTCCTACCATGGGGATCTGGAGTATTAGGCGGGACTTCAAATTAATGATTATAAATTGCTTATTGAGTATATTTGGCATAGTCTTCCCCAGTAGAGTGTACATATATGTTTTTAGGGCAACAGGATCAACCATTGGGATTTCAGTATCTTAAGTAGACCAAGCCACCAGATTTGTGAACTGAGTCATCCCTATTCAGTTTCTATCACTGTCCAAATTAGAGCAAATAAAATCCCCCAGAGTCAAACATATAACTCCTTCATTCTCCTATCTTATTTGTTAAACAAATCCTGATCTGCCTTTCCAGACTGCTCTTGAATTTTATAGCAACATATAATAAACATCTGACTGCTTTTATTTCCATTTAACTTTTATCTTGAATGTCTCTGCTGTTTCAACCCAAATATTTATAGCATTTCTCTCTGCTGCCTCAATTTCATTCCTCACCAATATTGTCACACCCTCATGCTTCCAAATGCTAGCCTTCCTGTAGGGAGATTTCTAGGGTTATTCGAGACCCATTCGAAATAATTTCTTAAGCACCTACTATGTGCAGAGCAAACAGTTGACTCCAGGAAGATACCAACAGGACAGGATTTAAAGGTAGAAAAAGGTACCTATATGGCCTTGTGTTGCAGCATAAATAGGAGAGCCTGCTGTACAGGTTCACAGATTTGTTTTCTAAAAGGAAAGCAACTTTTGAGGGGTCAACAATCTAATTACTTTGACCAACAGAGAAAACACAATCAGAGAAACAAAGACCAGCAGACAGGGCTTCCAACTGTCTGACGATAAGCAGTACGTACATCACAGTTCATCTGGCAGGGAGAGGGGAAGGAAGGGGGAAATGGCCGCCCAGAGACTCACCTGGCACACAAACCTTCTTCCAAGCTCTCAAAGTGAAACCTCACCTCTGAGTATGTATACACTTTTGAGAGCCAGGCAGGCAAGACCGTCAGGACCCACTGCTCTTTAATTAACAAAAGGTGTGGGCCTTCCTACAAAACAAGCCTCCCCTAATCAAGCTCCCCTTAATGGGCTCCAGGTGAAGCCCATTAATGGGAGGGGAAGATATTTAATTTCAATTAACATTATACCATGTGATCATTACAATTTTACTCATAGTACCCCTTTTCATAAGCAAAGCAACACAAACATTCTATGGAATAGAGTTTGGAGAATTATGCTTTTCCGTTTATTTCCTAAGAACATAAACAGAATTTAGAGGGACTTCAGAGGTCATCTAGCCCAACCCTTTCCACTTGCCAAGTCTTATTGAATCTATCACCACAACAACCATTCTTGAGAGCATTTAAGTGTATTAAACCTAAAACATCCCTAACCGAACTAATTATCCCCTGCCACACACAAAAAAACTCTTTTCCAAAATTTTCTGTATCTCTCAAGAACACCACCATCCTTTCAGTCACCCAGATATGCAACCTCAGAGTAATCCTCAACATCTTCTCCCTCATTCCTCTCATACATTACTTCTCAAGGTTTGTCGATTCTACCTCCAGAATTTATTTCATATCCATCCTTTTTTTTCCACTCAGCCACCACACTGGTTAAGGCCCTCATCACCTCTTGCTTGGATTATTTACTGTTACAATAGCTTACAAAATGGAGCCCCAGAATCCAATCTCTCCTCCTCTCTACCTGCACATGGCTCAAAAATCAATATTCGGAAAAAATTCTGTAAATTACTTTGGATAGGGACAGCTAGGGGCACAGTGGATAGAGCCGGGGCCCTGGAGTCAAGAGGATCTGAGTTCAAATCTTGACCTTGGGCAAGTCATTTAGACTCGATTACTTCCAAAAAAATACTTTGGATATATTTTGTATTTAATTTTCTGAGCACAAGTCACCCTACCCCCACCCCACTACCCCATATGATGTAAGCCTCTTGGGAGTAGAGACTGTTTTGCTTTTATTTTTGTATCTTCATCTCTTAACACAGTATCCAATAATAAGTGCATAATAAATGCTGTTGAGAGAAATGAGGGAAATAAATGGTACAAGAAGCATCCAGGTACAATAAATGAAAAGTTTCTGAATTCAAGGGACCAGGATTCAAATTCTGCCTCTATTTTTAGTACCTGTACCACCTTTAGCAATTAATTTGCCCACTTGGAGCTTCTGTTTCTTAATCTGTAAAATGAAAAGATTAATATCTTCCAACCCAGATCTATGATTCTATCACTCTATGAAAGAATCACTACTTACCTGGATTATTGCAACAGCCTCATAATGATTCTCCATACTTCTGGCCCCTCCCTTTTCCATTTGACTCTTCATGTAGATGCCAAACTGATATTCCTAAAGATCAAGTTCGACCATGATCATTCACCTACTCAGAGAGATTCAATGCCCAGTTACTCTGTTTGATATTTTAAACCCTTCATGATATATCCTTAACCTATCTTCCTAGACTTGTTGCACACTATTTGTTGCAGACTCAACATTCTAGCCACACTGACTTGCCTGCTTATCATGGTACGTGACTATCCATCATTTGCCTCCATGATTTTGTACGAACTAGACCCGATGCTTAGAATGCTATTCCTTTTCAACTCCACCTCTTGGAATCTCTAGCTTCCTTCAGGATTCAGCACAAGCACCTCATCCCATGGGAAGTATCACCTAATTATCTGATTTCTTAGAACCACTCCTCCTACCTCCAATTAAATCATATTTACTTGTCTGTATAAATGCAATGAAATGTAAACTCCCTGAGGACAAGAACTGTTTAGCTTTTTTTGTCTTTATATCACCAATGTCTTTGTAAACTATTGGCACTTATAAATTTGTTTATTTAAAATCCATTGAATTTTACAAGTGAGGAAACTATGTCCAAACAGCCCTGTGAGGGAGATAGGCAAAGGGTAGAAATTGAAAATACCACTGATATACTTTCTGAATGTGGGCTGTGCAGGAACCTAGTGATGCTTCATTTATAGCAGACACATATTTGGGGCTCTGAATATATGAATCTGTCTTCTTTGTTATCTCCTCCAGAGAGCAGATTACTCTGTGCATAGTTAGGAATTAATAAAAGTTTGTTGAATGAATCCTGAATGTTTCCCATGACTAAAAAATCATCTAGTCTAAGTCACTGAGTTTTCGGATGAGGAATTTGAGGCCCACATGAATAAAACACACTCCTTACCCTCAAGAGACTCACAGTCTTACAGAGGAAATAAGGTATACAGATAAAACAGAAAGTGACAAGAACATAAGAGGACTGAAATAAAAGGTGCGTTGGGAGTTCAGATGAGGGAAAGATATTGATATCTCTTGGTTTTGCATCATCTTCATTCCTGAATATGTTCCCTCTCCTGTCCTACCCAGCACACCTTCTAATGTAACAAAGATATGTTAAAAAGAAAGAAGAAAAAAGCAAGTCAGAAAAACCAACTAACACACCACATCTCTGACAATTATATGCAATATTCCTCACTCATAGTTTCCTACTAATTCAAAGAGACAATGTTACATTTTCTCATTTCTTCTCCAGAGTCAAGATTCTTGGTTGTTATAATTAGTGTTCACTTTCACTTGTTTTTTTTCCTGTTTATATTGTTTTAATCATTGTGTTTACTATTTTTCTGATTCTGCTTAATTCACTTTGTATCAGTTCATATAAATCTTTCTGTACTTCTCTGAATTCTACAGTTATCATTTCTTTTGAATACAATATTCCATTTCACTTATATGCTACAATTTGCTTGACTATTTCTCAATAGATGGAAATCTACTTTGTTTCCAGTTTACTACAACAAATGTGTTGCTATTAATATTTTAATGTATATTGAATTTTTCTGTCTTTGACATCCTTAGAATGTATGCTTAGCAGTGGGATCTTAAGACCAAAGCAGATGGAGATTTTAACCACTTTCAGCATAATTCCAAATTATTTTCCAAATTGAGTGGATCAATTCATAGCTCTATCAACTTATACATTAGGATGGACATTGACTAATTCTATCTGTGCCATCGTCAATTTGCAGGGACTGAAGTGAAACCTTAGAATTGCATCAATTTGCATTCCTTTTATTATTGTTACTTTGAAGCCATCTTCCATACTGTTAGTAGTTTGCATTTCTTTTGAGGACAATTTCTTTATATTATTTTTCATCTAATCTATTGGAGCATGGCTCTTGGTCTTATATATCTGTGTTAATTACACACACACACACATACACACACACACACACACACAGAGATGTAGATCATAGATAGCTATAGAAGAGCCAAGACATATATGTGTACACATGCATACATATATATTATATATAGTGTTACGTATGTACACACATATATCACACATATGTATATGATGTGTATGCATATATGTATATGTGTGTATATGTATATGTATAGATCCTTATCAGAGATGCTTTCCCCCGGAGGTGATACTTTATCTTGTTCTAGTTGCATAATTTTGTTCAAGAAAAAGCTTTTCAGTTTCACATAATTGAAATAATCTAGTTTATCTTTTGTGATCACCTATAAACCATGTTTTATTCCCCCAGCCATAACTATGGAAGGTACCTTAACTCATGTTTTTCTTAATTTTTTAGGGGTAAGACCTTTTGTTTTCTGATCACATATCATTTTTGAGTTTACTACGGCATGTAGTATATGATGCTAGAATAAACCTAATTTGTCAAACCACTTTCCAATTTTCTAGAAGTCCCCAACAAATAGGGAATCTTTTGCTCAACTAGTTTATGTTCTTTTATTTTTTTTTAACAATGAGCTATTGAGTTCAGCTTTTGCTAATTCTTCCTTATCTAGTCTGTTCCAATGATCTAACTTTCTATTTTTAACTAGTATCAAATATTTTTAATGACTACTGTTTTATAATATAATGCGAACTCTGGAAGTTCAACTTTCAACACTGGAAATGAAGGAAAGATTCATGAAGAAATGATATATGAAATGGTTCTTGAAGGATGGAAAGGATTTCCACAAGTGGAGGTGGAGCAGGAAAGCACTTTCTTCTTTCTATTTTTATCTTAAACTATTCACTTTCACATGTTTTGCTTATGTGAGAATGAATGTGTTAACCTGAAAACATGCCCCTTCCTTATACTGAATTTAGCCAGTAAAATGGAGACTGAAGTTCTCCCCAGATGTCCTAAAAAACACAACTATTTCTCAGAATGTATTTTCACCACATATTGGAACTTGCCACCTGGAAAAACTAGCAAGATACCAAGACTCCAGTTAATGAATTCTTAAACCTTTACAGGTGGCCTAGTATGTGTCTGAGACCATGATAACATCTATAAACAGAGCTTAAAAGGTGTAGAAAATAAAAGTGAGCCTACACCAGACCAATGATCTTACTCCTCTTTCCCCAGTCTCAGAAATCCAATGTTCACCCCTCCCTGGGGCTGCCTTTTCTCATATCATTTACTTCAGACTGCATCCTCTCCCTAGTACTTTCCATTACAGAATCAACCCTATTGGCATTGGCATTGATCTCCATCCTGAACAGTCTACTCACTGTAGGAGATCTGGTGCTTGCTTCTCTATGAAAATGAAAATCTGAAATATGATATTTCTCTTACTCTACTCACTTGATTTCAGGTAACACATAATTCTGCTTTTAAACCTAGCTGAGTAAAATCACAAATCTAAATGGCTATGTCCATTTGACATAGAACAGAATCCTAGAATCTGAAAAACTAAATGTTCTTCAAGCTCATTTAATACATTTAATATCCCTTAACTGATCCTAGCAAACATTGCTGAAAGCTTTTCGCTGAACACCTCCAGGAACAGTAAGTCAATTGTCTCACAAAGTCATGAATTCCAGGAGGTAGTATGTTGGAAAAAATGACTGAATTACCATCAGAGCTCCTGGGTTCAAATCATGGCTCTGCCACTTATTTCCTGTATGGCCACGGACAAGACACTTCAGTTCCCTGTGTCTCAGTTTTCTCACCTGTAAAATGGGGGAGGGAGGGTGGACTCAATGACTTCCTGCTCTATATTTATGATTCAGTTTAATAGGCTTAATTTTTCACAAATTCTTCCTTAGTTTGAACTGAAATATGACTTTTTAAAACTTATACTTTATTCTTGGTCTTAAATCTCCTTTTGGAATAATACAGAATTCGTGTGGTCCTTTTGGATGACAGGCTTTCAAATGTCTGAAAAGAATGATTATCTACACCATTGCTGCCATCACCAACATCTCTACCCGTACCTAAATAAGTCATCTCCTCTTTAAGCTAAATATCTTTAATGAATGACATGACTTTTGGTTCCAGGCAATTCTCTGATGATATGACTTTGAATCCCCTCATCATGTTGGTCATCTTATTTTGAATACACTCCTACTTATCAAAAGCCCTACCAGCATGTAAAACGCAGAGCTGGGCACCATATTTCAGAAAGGATCAGATGAGATCAGAGTAGAGCAAAACATGACATCTCTCATTCTGACACTACATTTCACAGATTTCAAAGTTGGAAGGAAACTTGGGAACATTTTAAGCCAATTTCCTTGTTTCGTAAACCAGGTAAGCGATGTTCAAGGAGAATGAGTCACTTGTTCAAGGTGTTCAAGGCTGCAAGAGCCAGGATTCAGGCCCAGGTTCTCTAGACTCCAGAGCCAACGTCATTTTCATTGGACCAAGATGGTTTTGGTTTAGTTTAGTTGGGAGTTGCTATGTAATACTTTTGATTCGTTTTGACCTTGCAATCTTAAAACCTCAGGTCTTTTTCATAGACCTAATGAGTTTGAATCTCAGCCTTTTGTTTCCCTTTTGGTTTATGTCTTATTTTCTATATTGCAATTTTTTAGAGACCATGGTTTCCAATGACCAACCTTGTTGTCTGCCTGTTTTTCCTCTTGTGACACACCATCTGCCTGTTCACATTGCTGACCTGCTTTCCCCATCACAAATAAGACAGAACTTCCAAGTTATTCTTGGTAGATTGTATATGAGTGTGATAATAAATGTTTAACAATAAACTCTTCAGAAAAAGAAAAAATCTGTATGTAACACATTTTAAAATTTAATTTGCATTATTTCCATTACTTTAAGTTTAAGCAATGTACAAATCAATAAATCAAGCTTTGATTTATAATGTGTGACAATTTCCAAAGTATAAATGCTCACAATGAAAATTTAACAATCAGCTCTACAAATTTTCAACTTGGCTCTAACTACATTCTACTTAAGTACATGAGTCATGTTTTATGAAAACTTTTTATTTCCCTTCATATAGTAGGTAACTAATATCTGTTTGTTCCACAGTATTTCTTTCATTCTCTCTTGAGAATTTATATCCCTTTTAAACTATCTGATGATCGTTGGCCCAGAACTCTATGTTGAAAAAAATAATATAGTCAACACTTGGCAAAATATTCTATATCTAAATTTGAGCCACTTAAGAAATCAAATATTTTTTAAAATCCAAAATGAAGGTAGCCAAAGACAGCTCAAAGCTTTTTCTTACTGTCTGCTTGCCTTTGCTGACAAGCTCTTCCTCCCAGACCAGCATCTTCCACACTATGCTAGAATTCACCTCTAGGGTTTCTGATTCCCATTCCCATGTTCTTTGGACAATACCCCACTTTCTCAAAAACACTGTTATCCAGTGACTCTTTCCTTTTCAGGAGTTTTGAATCTTTCCCACTCCACCTCACCACCCTAATGCTTCAATTGACATCTTTAAAACAATGGTCCTATAGGTAAAAACTCCCAAATTACTCAACAAAGAGCTACAGTCCACACTTCCTTCCAAACTCCCCCCAAACTCTGGAAGTTCCAACTACTAAATTCAGCAAATCTTGTCTAGGAGGTAGTATTTTGCAATGGAAAGAGTATTGAATTTGGGGTCTCAAGAATTCAAGTTACAAATTGTGGTTTTGACAATAATTAGCTGAGTATAAACCCTTCACAAAGTGCTTTCCCTCTCTGGTCCTCAGTTTCCCCATCTGTCAAATATTTGCAATATTATAATATTTTTAATAGCTGCCTCATAGAGTTTGAAGGGAAATAATTTGTAAATCAATCAGTCAACAAACATTTATTGAACAGCCAGGTGACCTTTGGGCATGGAATTAAGAAGACCTGAGTTTGAATCCTGCCTCACATATTTAATCACTGATTCACCATGTGACCCTGGGCAAATTATTTCAGCTTTCTTAGCCCTGGTTTCTTCATCTAAAAATGGGGATAACAATAATGTCTGCTTCACAGATTTTTTTATCAGCATCTAAAGGATGCAATATATATGAGGCACTTTGAGAATCTTGAAGCACTATATAAATGTCCGTTATTATAATAATAATTATTATTACTCTTACTGATATCATAGGAATGCGAGTTGTTTTTCTCTGTTACCAGAATTGGTCACTTTGGTGAGGCAGTGTGGTATCATGGGAGACATGAGGCCTGGGTTCTACATCGAGCTCTCCTGAAAAGAAGCTGTATTAGTCTTAGCAAAAGTGCTTAACACAGAACTTTTTCTAGTGACTTAGAACTGTAAATAAAGTAGATATCCATACATTTGGGGACTAGCTAAACAAATTGTGGAATATGAACACAGAGGAATTTTACTGTGCTGCTCAAAACAAGGAATGTGAAAAAAATGCAGAGAAGTAAGGAAAAGACTGATATGGATCAATGACGAATGAAGTAAGCAAAACCAGGAGAGCATGTATACACTGACTAAAATAATACAAAATGGATAGAAGGGGGAAAAAAACTTGATTACCTTTCCTCAACAAAAAGCAGACAAAAGTTATTTCCTCTTTTTTGGAAGAGGTGGGGGATCATAGGTGTGTAACACTGCATACACTGTCAGTTGAATGTCTTAGTTACATTTTCTTAATTGGTTTTCTTTTCTTTTTCCCTCTTCCAGTCTTTTATTTCAAAGAGTGGTTTGCAGGGTAGAGAAGGGGGGAAGAATACATATTCAGAATTTCAGGCAATGTAAAAACAAAAGATACAAATCAAGATTAAAAATTAAAAACAAACAAAAGAAAGAAAAGTGATTGACCTCTCTTTAATGGTTCTTATATGTCCATTCTGTTTTTGGGCTACTGGTAAGATAGAATGAGATAACAGATGTGAAAATGCTTTGAAAAGGATGACAACCCCTAAAAAGGTAAGGGAGTTATCAAAAGATATTTCTTCATGGTGTAGATAATGCTGTGAGTGTTTTACATCATTTTTTAAAAAAACATTTATTGGTCAAAACCCAACCCTCTCACTCCCAACTGGGTCATCCTTTAGTCTGCATTTTTGGAGACCCTCTTTCATGCAGAACCGATATACTCCTAGATGTTTTGTTCTTCTCTCCTTCAAAAAAAAAAAACACATTTCAATAGCTTTAATTTAATCAAAACGTTCTTGACTGAGATCATTAAAGCCTCTGAGAGAGGCATTTAATTCGAAATTCGCCATATCCACGGCTGGAGCAGCAGAGGAACTGAAAAATCAACTTTATGTCATAATAGTTAGTTAGAATGTTTGTTTACTCTTCATCTGAGACACACTAATTAAAACAAGAGGCCTTCATGAGCAATCCAGTTGGTGAATGTGATTGGTTAATAGATAAGGAATGATTTATAATTACAATCAAACCCAGATCCCTGTGCACATGGTGGGTAGAGAGAAGACGAACCCAGGATGGTGGGGTAGCGAGTGGAATATGTATGCAGGGCTGCTGAACGCTTGCCCCATGTCCTTCTCCTTTGGACCTCTTGGAGAAAGCCTTATATTTCTTGCCCATCATCATTCACCACATACTCTCAATTTAATCTTCAAGGGCCCTGATTAAGAACCCTTGTGCATCTCAATTGCAATGGGGCTGACTTATTCCTGTGTTAAGGCAAACTTGCTGGAAAATTGGTGAGTCCCTAGACAGAGGGTCATGCAGCCACCATTTTGAGCTGCCCTGGCTCTGCAAGTTTGTGGTCAGGACTAGGGTACTCAACCAGCTTTAAATCCTATCTATCTACTCCTCCAGTGGAGAGAAACTTCACATTTCATACCTTGAAATTTGGGGGTAAAATGCAGTTCTGCTTGACAGAGAAGTTGAGAATATTTACCAAATCATGATCTTGGTGTTGTAAAATAATTCAGCAAATGTGTATTAAGTGCCTACTATGTACAAGGCCTTGTGTAGGGCACTGGACAGTGGGGTGGGGGTAGGGAGCAGGATACAAAGTCGAAATTAATTCAAGTGCAAAAAATCAGCCTTCATTGTCCCAATATTGAACCCTTCAAACATGTTTTTTTTTTCACCCCATCTGGTTGTCTCTCCATTTATGTATAATTATACGTACACAAACAATTTTCTCTCTCTCTCCCTCCCCCACACTTTCAAGGCCAAATTCCCCAGCATTCTGCTCTAGGTACTCCCCCACCAACTTTTTTTCTTTTTTTGGCTTCCTTCCCTCTTCTCCAGAGACTTGGATATTCTCTGTCCTCTCAATGTTCTCTCTCTCTCTCTCTCTCTCTCTCTCTCTCTCTCTCTCTCTCTTTCTCCCCCCCTTTCTCTCCTTTCTCTTCCTCCTTCTACCCCCTTTTCTGTCTCTCTCCCTCTGCCTTTCCCCCCCTTTTCTATTCCCTCAAGCTATTTTTCAGTCTTCATTCTCTTTCTTGTTCTTTATTATTCCTCATTTTGGCCTGACTTCCAACCAATTATCCCCAGTCTCCCATATATGAGGTCACCTTCCCAAACAAGCCTCTCAGCTACCAAGTAGGCTTACAACCCACTAAAACATTTTGTCTGTGAACTATTCATATTGCTTTGGTTTCCCAACCCCTTGAACTCAGATCAGGGAGATCACACAAGAACATTTGGCTACTTCCAGCAGCCTAGACTGATGTAACTATCACACAATTACCAGATAACCAAAGTTAGCTCAGAGTTCTAAGGACCCAGGTTGTAGTCTCTACCACACTGCTAGGTACGTGACTTGGAATAAGTCATATTAACTCTCTGTGCTTTGCTTGTGCAAAATGGGAGGTAGGTGAGATAATAGATCTGAAAGTCAGAGATCACAAAGAAGAGACTTGATGGGTCTCTTTTTTATTGGTGGGAGCATGATCTGAAAGTTTGATCTATAAGATCTAGGGACAGCTAGGTTGTACAGTTAGTAAAGGGCTAGGCCTAAAGTCAGGAAAACCTGAGTTCAAATCAGACCCAAGACACTTACTAGCTGTGGAACCCTGGGCAAGTCACTAAACCTCAGTTTGCCTTAGTTTCTTCATCTGCAAAACAGGATAAAATAATAGCACCTACCTCTCAGGGTTGTTGTGAGGATTAAATGGGGAGTAGATGCCATATAAATGATAGTTAGTTCTCTTGTTATCATTATTATTATTGACACAAACTGATGAGAATGAATATATCTTTGGGGAAAGAGGCAGGGGCAGGCCCACCCTGCATAAAGCTGTCACATTGGTAAAATTTGTCTTTGAAATACAATGTTGCTTCTTCCTAAGGTTCGCTATCACTTAGGGCGTTCCCTCCCCCTCTTGCAACTTTCTACAGGCTTTGTCCACAGTGTTTGCTATGAAATACCTATCCTGTATCTCTATGAAAGATATCTGAAGTCACAGAGCTAGAAAAATTCTGAAAGATAATTCGTTCTGACTCTCCCACCCTGACCGCCAATCATAGGATTCTAGGATAAAGATGTTTAGTTCTCCAACTAATCTTAAGATTAACACTAATTTTAGAAATGAGGAACTAAGACCTAGTGATAGGGTTTTGTTTGTGGTCATACCATGAGGTCATGGCCGATGAGGGCGCTTGACTTCCAATCCCATGGTCTTTCACGGTATTGTTTCTATATTCCCTCAGACTCATTAGCCCATCCAAATTATCCAACAGTACAACTAACTAAAATGAAAAAGCAAACAAAGTAAGCTGTGCTTCTATGTTCTGCTTTCCTTTTCTTCCTTCACCTTCTTCTCCTTCCCTTTCCTTTTCACTCCTCCCAGGGAGCATAAGTGCCTTTTTACAGTGGACTTTCATGATAATAGGTAACATGATGATAACACCTAACGTCTATATAGCACTTTAGAGTGTATAAAAGCTTTATAAATATTATCTCATTTGATCCCCACAAAAACCCTGAGAAGTAGGTGCTGTTATTAACCCTTTGTTTACAGTTGAAGAAACTGAAGCAAACATAAGTCAAGTGACTTGCCAAGGGTTGGATAGCTATTAAGTGTCTGAGGCAAGATTTATTCCCAATTCCAAGTCCAGCACTCTGGTTCCACTTCTGATGTCAAGTGGTCATTTCAGCCAAGCTCGTAGAAGATAAATTTTTTTGCATAGTGGGCCACCTGAAATTATATTGCATAGATAGTGTGGTATACCAAACAGTGGGTAAAGCCAGTCTGCTCCTTTAAACTATGCTTTTATCATTGGGCCCAGGAGGAGTCCTAAATCAATTAAACAGCCAACTGTTATTCAAGTCTTGTCTTCTAAATGTGAACTTCTATGGTTCTGAGCCAAGACCCTACCCCATGACTGAGAAATGCCAGTGCTGGGGAGGTTGGTCTTGTGGAAAGCATGCTAAATTTCACATCAAAGGATGTGGATTTGCATCCTAGCTAGGGGTAGCTAGGTGGTACAGCGGATAAAGTGTTTCAGTCAGGAAGACTTTTGGTGATTTCAAATCCAGCCTTAGACACTTACTAACTGTGTGGGCAAGTCACTCAACCCTGTTTGCCTCAGTTTCCTCAGCTATAAAATGATCTAGAGAAGGAAATGGCAAACTACTCCAGTATCTTTGCCAAGAAAAGCCCAAATGGGGTCACAAAGAGTCAGACACAATGGAAGAACATTTGAACAATATGTCATTTGTGTGCTGTGTAATCTTGAATACGTCACTTAAACTCTCTCCAACTCAACTTGTCCAAAACAGAACTAATTACCTTTACCCCTAACTCTACGCTCTATTACCCCACCTCATTACTATGGAGGGCATCACATTCTTACTAATCACTCATAGCCTCACTATCATGCTCAACTTCTCACTTTTCACCCAACATCCAATTGCTAAATCTGGTCATTTTGCATATATGTTTCTTTCTCTCTACTTATATAACTACACTTTAATTCAAGCCTTCATCATCTCTCCCCTGAACTATTATAGTAGCCTTCTAATTGACCTCCATGCCTCAGGTCTCTCCCTATGCCAACCTATTTTTCATACAACTGCTAAACAAATTTTCTTAAAGTATAGTTCAAACCATGCCATTCTTCTGCTCAATGAATTCCAGAGGCTTCCAAGTACCTCCAGGATCATATAAAATTGTTTGTTCAGTATTTATACCTCTTATCTTCCTGACCACTTCCTACCTTTCTAGTTACCTTGCACTTTCTTTCTGCCCAGTAAAATCTAGGATCCAGTCATAGTCACCTCCTTGCTATTTCTCAACTATGACAGTTCACCTCTAGTCTCCATACCTTTGAATTTGGCTGTCCTCCATTCATAGAATGTTCTCTTTCCTTAATGCCATGCTGGAAAAAATGCACTTGTGCTTCCTGGGTGTAATGATAATTTAAATGAGATGATCTTTCCCATTCATTAATAGACTCATGTGACCTGCCTGGGTCACATGGAAGTCTGAGTCACATGGAGCCTGTGGTGAGAGGAGTTTGCTGAACAAGTGGAGTAGGAAGTGAGTCAGACTTGTCAGATCTGGGAAAGAGAGGGAAAGCATGCAGCTGACTGTGAGTGAGAGAAGAGCATTTTGCTGAAGGGTTCATTTGCAGGAAGGCCTGATAATGCAATGTGATGGATCTCTTTGTTGCTGTGATGGATTTGGCTTTCTGGTGTTAGGATTTGGTTTTCTGGTATCTGTATAAATGTTTTTCTTCTGCCTTCTATAAGGAGAGACTGTTATACTTTGCAATTCAGAACTATACCAGCATATTCACAGTCACCATAGGTACTATGAATATTGCTTTGGCGATTTTGGGAGGGCGAGAAAAGGAAGAAGAAGGGAAAGTGAACAAAGAGAAGGGAAATAGAACATAGAAGTGCAGTTTTACAGATGATGCTATCAGTTGTGTTGTTATTGTTTAGTTGTTTCAGTCATGTCCAGCTTTCTGTGACCCCATTTGGGGTTTTCTCAACAAAGATGGTAGAGTGGTTTGCCATTTCATTCAACAGATGAGGAACTAAGGCCAACAGGATTAAGTGACTTGCCCAGGATCACACAGCTAGTAAAGTTTCTGAAGCCAGATTTGAACTCAGGAAGAGGTATGTCCCTGACTCCAGGCCCTACACTCTGTCCACTGCACCACCTAACTATCCTTTGGGGAGAAGTAATGAGGTTAGAAGTGAGACTGCAAAGAGTTAAGAAAGGAAGGAAAGAAAAGAAAGTAAGATTTTTCTTTTGCTTTTCTTTGTACCACCTATACCTGGCACATAATGAGTACTTAATAAATGCTTGTTGATTGTGGATCAGAAGTCTTTTCCAACTCAAGATCAACTGCTGCCATGGAGCTTCGGTGTTTGTTTCCACAGAGCCATTGTACCCCTGTGTATGTCAGTTATTCTAGATACTTCAGTTGGGGTTCTGAGTCTTTTCCAAGCTTTTCTTACTCTTCTAAAATAATTTGTGTAAAGCATTTTGTACCCTTTAAAGTCCTAGAGAAGTCAATGATAACTACTATTATTCCCCTCTGACCTCTTGCAATCCTTATTATCTATAGCACACACACACGCGCGCACACACAAACACACACACACGATGAAGAAGCAGATTTAATGTACCTTACATCATTCACTGTGTTTTCTTCAGGGTGCATCCCTGTTTTACACAACCATCTCATTTACTGCTTAGCCTGGCCCTTGGTAATAAATAAAAAACAACTCACATTTATAGAGCACTTTAAGGTTTGCAAAACACTTTCCATCCCAGATATCTTTTGGTCCTCACAGCAATGTTATATACTATTATTATTTTACAGATGAGGAGACCCAAGTTCAGAAAGGTGACTTGCTCCAGATCACATAGTTAATAAGTATCTGAGTCAGGAATTGAACCCATTTCTTCCTGTACCCACCATTTCATGCTACCTGCGCTCAAGAAGAACTCATAGAGTGGAAATTAGGTGGAATTGGGTGAAGAAGAAAAAAGAGAATTTTCTTTGGGAAGGAAAATTATAGGAATGAACTATGTACTACTTAATTAAAGCTTGGTTAAGGTGGAAATGCTAATAGTTTTGGCTTGGAGAAAATTTACATATCAAAAGAGGGAAATGGATTATTAAACAGGCCTGCCCATAGGCCCAAAGTGGAGGACTGAAGTCAATTAAAGGAAGGAAATTTTGGGCTGAGTGGCAAATGAAACATCCTCTAAGCAAATATCTTATTTTCTTTGAAAGAGTTTGATTCTGTTTGGACTCAGGTTTTATAGACCCGAGAAACTTCAGCTCTCTTTCAGTTGCTACAAAGGGATAATTTTTTGTTTCCTATTTTGTTTTCTCTGACATCTATGATGGAGCATCCCCTTGAATCCCTAATTAGGTAAAAACTGTGCCTTCATTTCAGAAAAACCATTATGTTCAGATTTTACCACCTGAAAGAATTATCTCCACAAGCTAGTTCTGAAGACTGCCAGGGAGTTCATCATTCAACGTGTATTTGTTATAAATAAACTAATGCTACCCAGGGGCTGAGAGTCCCTCCTCCACTAAGGGACTTGGGAGAGTCTGATCTCTAAAAAAACAGGTCAGTTTTTTCTTTCATTCTCTGGCTCTTTACTTCTCCACCTCAAGAGTCTTGAGGAAAATCAGTTAAGGCTCATGCTTGACACATGTGCATTATCTTCTCAAAAAAGAGATTGTAAAAGTAAAATAAAATCAGCTGTAGGATAGCTACTTTTTCCACTCAAAAGAAGTCCTTCAAACACAAAAACCTCATAAGCATGCATTGACATTAATAATATTTTATGTTATTAAAACATGAAACAATATCATAACTCAGTACACTTCTGTAGGTTCTTACTTGGGTAGGTAGGTAGGTGGCTCAGTGGATAGACTGCTCTGACACCTAAAGTCAGTGAAACCTGAGTTCAAATCCATTCTCAGATACTTATTAGCTGTCTGACCCTGAGCAAGTCACTTAACCTCTATTTGCCTTAATTTTCTCAGCTGTAAAATGAGGATAATAAGAATACCCACTTCCCAGGGTTATTGGGAGGATCGGGGCAGATAATAATTGTAAAGTGCTTAACATGTAGTAAGTGCTACAAAATGTTAACTATTATTAGCGATTGCCTAACTCATTAAGACATGGAATATTCAGTTGGGCTGTTGAATAGGCTTTTCCCCTTCACCTCAGTCCTGCATTGTTCAAACAACTTTGTCAAGATGATGGCCTTCTAGGAAGTCAGAACAGGGCCTGGACATATCCTCCTGTTTGTGGCCATCTCCTCCAATGAGTACTGTAGGCGTACTCCTCAAAGTGCAGTCAGCACCACTTAAGGGGCCCAAGAGCTCCCAACCTCTCAAACTCAGGCTGGAATTGTCAGTCTCAGGATCACTGTTTGGTGACCTAAGCTCAGGGAAAGAAACACAAAGCAGAAGAGGCATCCAGGGCCTTGAGATCCTGACTAATGATTGCCAATAGGAACACATGATCTAGCTACTATTTAACTGGTGAAGGGGAAGGAGCCCTTCCCCCACCATGGAAAGTTCCAGAGAAAAAAATATGACAAATGTTCCAGGGAGAGAGTGAGAATAGAAATTGTCTCTTCCTTTAAAGTCTTAGTTCTTCCTGTCTCAGTGGTCAGTCTTCTTTTGAATCTCCCCAGTGAGAACATAAGCTTCTAGAGAGCAGAGATTGCTTTGTTATTTTTTTTTTGTATTTTATATCATCAGCACCTAGTACACAGTAAGTACTTTAAAAAAGTCTTACTATTCTTGCTTTTAAGCATCACCTTCCCCTTTGCTGTCTTCACACTTGCTGTATCACCCCAACATACCAGCACTGAGTATGTGCCCCCAAAAGGGGGGTTCAATACATGTGTGCTTTATGAACTGTCCTCTGCAGGCACATCCCCATCCATGTACATACCATTGAAGCGTATTACAATACAATCCCCACTGCATATTAAGCAAGCATGCATTAAGCACTCACTTACTATAAACAAAGCACCGTGGTAAGAGAGATGTAAAGATGATGAGAGAGATATAATGTTTATATAAGACTAGTTCCCTGCCCTTATGGACCTTATAGCCTTCTAGGGAGATCAACACAATGCAATTCCATACTTTTAATGTCAGCTACTATAAGAATTGTTGGGACAACTCATTTTGGGAGGGAATTGAAGTAATATTCCTTAAAAGCCACTTTCATCATGGCACTCCTCTGCTCAGAAATCCTCAGTAGCCCCCTATTACCCACTGAATTATCTAAACTCTTCTTGCAGGCTCTCAAGTACCACTTTAATGAATCTCTTCAGCTTCTTATCTTCTCCAACAGATACACTCTTATTTTAATCAGAGCAAGCTCATTGCATCTTCATCTCTCTCACCCAGAATGTTGTCCCTTGACCCTATATGCCTCCAAATTCTACCAATCCTTCAAGACTCAGCTAAAATTCTACCTCCTTCAATTTAGATTACAAAATGTACCAGTTGATTATATAATCTTTCATTGCTCTTTAGATCACATAATCTTGGAATACATGGAGATAGTAACAACCTTAAAGATGATCTAATTCAACATTTTCATTTTATATAGGAAGGAAAGGGAAGTGAAGGAAAAAGAAGGGAAGGGGAGAGAGAAGAGGAAGGCAGGGAAAGAGAGGAGAGGGGAGGGAACGGGAAAAGAAAATGAAGGGTTATGAAAAGTGAAGGGTAGCGAGGGAAAGAAAAGGCAAAGCAAGGGAGCCAAAGAAAGACCATAAAACTGAACTCCCTCACTGTCCAAATGCAGAAACCATGCCCAGAGAGGAAGTGACCTCAGAAGGAGATAGTGTTGTGAGTTATAAAGGCAGCTAGGTGACAGAGTGGAGAGGATGCTGGATGTGGAAGCAGAGATGCCTGAGTTATAATTGTGTGTCAAATACTTTCAAGCTAACACCTAAGCAATTCTCTCAATAACTCTCAGTCTCAGTTTCCTCATCTGTAAAATGGAGATGAAATCAACATCACCCTTGTAGGCATTAGGAGAGCCAAACGCAGTGATACATAGGTTAAGAACTTGGCAGACCTTAAAAAGATACATAAATATTGGCTAGCGTTGTGATGATGATGATTGTCATGTTGAATAATTTCTGTCATGAGAACCTCACCTCTACCGGCTACCTCTGAATTAGGCACACCTTAGCAGGGGCCCCTATTTAGGTGTCTTCCTTTAGTAATGCTAGGGAGGAAAGAAAAGCAGTTCTTGAATAGAATATTCACTTCCAAAGGAAAAGAGCATGGCCTTCAAAGATCCCAAGAAACCTACCGTTTCTGTGCCCAAGTGCCTGGGCATGCACTGCAAGGAGCCTCCGAGTGGGGCAGAAAGGTGGCATTCCTGTTTGGGAGGCTGCCACCATAGTCCTCATTACAATCTCAGCATTATGCTGCATGTGTCAGAACAGAGCATGACAGATCACAGCCACCAACACGACAACCAGCCTCATCACGAGGGTATGATAGGCCCTGCTGCAACGGAAAACTCAATTTACAGATTCCAGGGCCAGTCTTGCCAATGTTCTCTGTTCATTTCTCAGACAGTATTCTTATACGTTTCAGCCTTGGGTTTTACCCCTTTACTAGAGGGCTGAATAGAATGTGTTTTCCTTAACCAGTAACTGTAAACTTCACCCCAGCATACTGCCCAGGGAAAAGCTCCTTTCTTTTTGCCCCTGCATCCATCTTAAATGTCTCCACTGATTTTTTCCCCCATTGTCTGGCCAGCAACCTACAGTAGCCATGACCATACCAATAAATGATATCTGTTCAGTAGATGGATCTCAGGGTCCAAACTCCAGAGTAAATTTCATAATCAACTAGACTAAATGACGCTTTTAGAAGGCTAGGGCTGATACTAACTATAATTCACATTCCCTGGGCACGCACCTCTGTAGTAAAGCTTGAATGTCAGAAATCTCAGCCAGGAGCTAACATACCTGTTTGGACTAGTCTTGTGCCAATGGAAACACATCAGAAACTGAAAACATTTAGCCTACTGTATAATGGTAAATGGATTCTTTTTAGTCAAATGAAGAATGATCACCTATACGTGAGTATACAAATATATTAAATGTGAATACGGGATAAAGCCTTCAGCCACTCTCCTTTGGCATGCGCAAAATAATGTCCCTGTACATAAATACAGTGACAAGCTATTAGACCCGGAGATGTTTGGCCCATCTGAGGTATTAGCTTAACAGAACAGTACAAACTTTCATTATTTTTCTGGCATTTGGAGCCCACACTATGATGTTTATGTCCCAAATGTCAGAATATAAAGATGCTTAGCTTTTTTATTTATGGAGTTAAGAGTTATTAATTTCTAAGTGACCTCATTTAATCAAAGCTGCAATTGAAACACCGTTTAGCACAAACCCATCTCTGCAAATTTCAAAACAGAGATTTCTGTGTTAAAATAGCCGTGCCTTGCTGTTCAATACTCAAATATGTATTTAGCCCCCCGAGAATCCTTTCCTTGAGCTGGTACCTCCAGCATGCACAGTGGTTTAATCATATATTGTTCTCTGAGTACTAACCCTTTACAAATCATATGACATAAAAAGAAAAATAAGTAACATTGTAAAGACAGTAATGAGAACTGTTGAGCTAAAGTGCCTCTTAAAGAAATCCTAATAAATTCCAGAATTTCTAGTCTTCTGGCAAGCTTTCCATTTAGAATAAAATCAGTGATCAATGGTTGCAAAGAGCCAGAATCAGGCCTGCATGCCTCCGGAGCAGAAAAAACTCATAGACGAAAGATGACATTTAAGGGGAAAAAGCTGACACTGACTCCATCACTGTCATTGCTTCTGCCATAAAGCAGCTTCAAATATTAAAACATTTTTCATCTGTGCTGCATTATTGGCACCAGAAATTGTTTTCTCTCTGTCTGATACTCACTTGAACTGCAGCAAAGCTCCCCAGAGACTCCAGATTGTTACCAAGGCCTCATAACATATTGGCAGTTGATGTGGTGCTGTTCGTGTACACTTGCCACTCACGAAGAAGCCCTCCCCTCCCCCGTCCCTGCAAAAAGGAGAAGGCTCAGGAGAGAATTGGACTCAAGTTCAGTGGCTCAGATACCAGGGCTGCGGGCACTTTGGGTTCTGAGCATGGCCACCTCTGAGGCTCCAAAGGGTTCCTGGGTGTGCCCATGGAGGTGTGCATGTACAATTGCAAAAAAGCACACCTCGGCCTGCCTTCAATGCTTTTTTCTATCCTATGCCTAATTACTCCCTTTGCATAAATACCCAGCCACTTCACAAAGATGCCGAGTTTATTTTTCGTGGCATTGCATTCATTCTGTGGTCTTGTTATCCCAGGTAAGCACTTTTTTTTTTCTAACATTACATACTAAGCTTCTCTTAATAGTGAAATACATGTATTATCTAGGAACTCACATATTTGATATGTTCCTGAGCCATTCCCAGGCCTGGATCAGCATATTCATGGCCCCCAA
The DNA here is from genome assembly GCF_028372415.1 of Notamacropus eugenii. Lineage (NCBI taxonomy): Eukaryota > Metazoa > Chordata > Mammalia > Diprotodontia > Macropodidae > Notamacropus > Notamacropus eugenii. Next base: position 457,110,816 of record NC_092872.1, on the reverse strand, counting down.
TCTTATTCCCATCAGGCTAAGGATTTTAGTTGCTGAAACCCCTCAGGGTAAGAGGACAGAATGGAAAGACATCGAATGCAACCTTGGCACAACTTGGCTTTCTTTCCACTCTAGGGAAGTAGGCAAACAAATAGGAACACTATGGAGTTAGTTAAAGACTCCATAAATAAGAACTGTCTAAGGGACTTCTCCTCTCCTCCTCTTCCCATGAAAAAACATGGAAAGTCAGTGAACTCTAAGGTTGCAGGAAGAAGGAAAGCTGAAAAGTCAGAGGTGGCGACAGAGGTTGTGGAGAAAGTACTGACCTAGGAAACAGGGGACCCTTTCTCTCTCTTTCTGGCCTCAGTTTCCCTTTTGCTGAAGTGGGGGAGGCAAGGTTAGGACTGACAGTTTATGAAACCCCAACTAGAAATTCCCAACTGGAAGTTCATGAATCCATGATAACCACTGGCTCTCTTACCTAACCTCTCTCTGGACCCTGCTCATTATTCCCCTTTGCTCTTCCCAGAAAGGTGTCCAGTCTACACTCCATAAATCCTTAAGGATTCAGCTCAGTGAATGCCCTAACACCTCAAATGGTTCTGGTCACCCTGGCTACTTCTAGAATTGCCTCAGAAAGGATAAAGCAGAGTTTTTAAATTTTTATGAAGACTAATGACGTGGACCCTGCTCCCAAAGAGTTTCTATTCCAGGAGATTCACTAGAGGAGCGTCCAAGTCCTAGCAGAACCCCTAGATGGCATTGCCTCAGAGAGGAAGGCTGCCTAACCTCTGGGCTGGGGAATCTGTGCCCTAAAGGCCACATGTGGCCATCTCGGTCTTTGGGTACAGCCTTTCCGTGGAGTCCAAGCTTTACAAAACAAATCCTTTTATTAAGGGTATTTGTTCTGTGAAGTTTGGATTCTGTCAAAAAGTCGTCCTTGAAGACTTAGAGGCATCAAGGCAACAGGTCCCTTACCCCTAGGCCTTGACCAACTTTCTCCTATAAGAATGCTTTTACTTTATTGTGAAAAATTGACTTCATCCTATAGATAAGTTCTTAACCTTTCCTGGGCCATGGACCCCTTTGGTAGTCTGGTGAATCCAGAATAATGTTTTAGATATATAAAATAAAATACAAAGGATTACAAAGGAAGTCAATTATATTGAAATGTTATTATAAAAATGTTTTTAGTTGACAAACTTCAGGTCAAGAGCCCCTGTAATAATAAGTATAATTGAGTTTAACCCTACACTTAAATGCAATCAGTCAAATGTATGGGCCCGAGGGTGGCAGGGGGGGAAGAAGGAATGAAAAGAACCACATGAATACATGCAAAGAGCATTTTGTGCAAAGCCAATGGCCCCTCCAGGGCTCAATTCCTTCCAGGCCTGACAACAGTAGGGAGTGGGGGGAGTGTGTGAGTGTGCGTGTGTGGTTCAGGAGAAATCTATGGTAAGATCGCCTCCACAATAAAAATAGAGGCACTTATCCCTGTACCAGCCAGTTCTGGGCCCTGACATAGGTTTAGACTTTCCTCTGAGTCATCAAATCTATTTTTTTCTTGGCTCTCCTCTGGAAACATTTCTATCTTTTCAACTTATACTTCTTTCTCCTCATAAGAGAGAAAGCAGAAGGCCATTTTTTATCATCCATTAGTTTATCTAAAGCCCATTTTGAATCAATTTGTATATTTCATGGAATCATACAATGAACAAGATGGAAGCAGCTAGTCCTAAGCAGCACAATGAACAAGGCACTGGGCCCAGAGGCAGGGAGACCTCGTTCAAATCCTGCCCCAGACACCGCCTAACTGTGTGACCAAGCAAATGATTCAATCGCTTTGGGCCTCAATTTTCTCTTCTACAAAAATGGTAGAGTTGGTCTTGCTAGTCTCTGAGTTTCCTTTTAGCTTTAAAACCTATGATCCTATGACATTGCAGATTAGTGGCAGGACCTGTTTTCTTCCAGAATAGCTAACCTGCCATCCAAACAAATCTGCACTAATAATGCCAGTAATCACAGAGATGTATAGAAAGGCAAGGTAAGCTGCTGAAATTTAATTGAAAAACAGAAAGAACTTACTGGAGGAAATTTCCTGGGCTGCCATAGAGGGGGTTGAGATAGATAGATAGATAGATAGATAGATAGATAGATAGATAGATAGATAGATAGATAGATGATAGACAGACAGACAGACAGACAGACAGACAGATAGATAGATAGATAGATAGATAGATAGATAGATAGATAGATAGATAGATATTTATTAAGCATTTACTATGTGCCCAAAAAGTGGGGTACCTGTGACCTCAAAGCCACATATGGCCCTTTAGGCCCTCAAGTGAGGCCCTTTGATTGAATCCAAACTTCACAGTGAAGGGCCACACTTGAGGACCTAGAGAGCCATATGTGGCCTTAAGGCCATAGCTTCCCCACCCCTGACCCAAGCACTGTTCTAAAGCTCTGGAAATACAAATATATGCAAACAAAACTGTCCAAATCCTCAAGGAGTTTACATTCTACTGGGGAAAAATAACACATAAAAGGGAGGTGGAAAGGGGAGGATATAAGTCTGCTAGGCAGGACATAAAGTCTGGAATACGAGTGGATCCAGAAATGAGGTGGGTATGGTGGAGCACAGCATAAAATGGTAGTCTGGGCAAGAGATTCACCAATCAGTCACTCAACAAACATTTATTAAACATTTACTATGTGCTAGGCACAGAAAGAGGCAAAAGGTTATTTCCTGTCCTCAAGGAATTCACAATCACAATCAATCATACTCAGGAAAGAGGGTGACAGGATAGAAGCAAGTAGGGATTTTTCATCTTGAAAAATAGAATGCTCTCCCTCTTTACCCCCAATTTCTATAATCCCTAGCTTCCTTTAGGTCTTAGTTTAAATATCACCTTCCGTGTGAGCCGTTCACAATCCCTCAGCTGCTAGTGCCTTCCTCTCCAAGGTATCTATCTACTAGATGTGTATCTTGGATACACCTATATATACACATACATATACTGACTCCATTAGACTGTAACATCCTTGAAGGTAGGCACTCTTTTCAATTTTTCTTTGTATCTTTCTTTGCTCTTAGCCCAGTGCCTCATTATAGTGATTAATTAACACTTTACCATTACTTAAATTCGAGTACGATGTGTATGGGAAATTTACTTTTGTGGTTCAGCTTCTATCATAACAATGAGGCCCCTTTAGAGAGACGTTTCTGACCAGCCAGGCTTCCTTATATACAAAGGACTGTGACTGCCTAGGTTGTGTGACCTAAGGGGCCTGGGAAAGTTCCAATACCCAGAGACATCAAAATCCACTTCCACTCTCCTCCTCCATTAACTGACACCTGTTACAGCTTCATTCGTTTAGCTTAAGGCTTTGATCTTGGGTAAAATGCAAATCCTCCTGGGAAGGGATCAAGCTTTAAACTTTCTCAGTTACTGTTTCCTCACTTATTGTAAACAAAAGATCTGAGAGCAAGTTTTGATAAGGAAAAGGGAAAGGAGAGCGCTAAGCTTGAGTGTGTGTGTGTGTGTGTGTGTGTGTGTGTGTGTGTGTGTGTGTGTGTGTGTGTGTGTGTGTTGGGAGGCTAGGAGTGAAGGTGCCCTGGAGCAGTGAGAAGTCCTGAGACAAAATTCACTGACATAATTTTGCTGGAAAATGGGAAAAGTATTGAGCTAAAGTATCAGGTATTAAATCAACCTGTATGGATATTACAGCCAGCCACTCACAAAAAAAGCATATCTACCTTCCAGTGACCATAGCAGCCATACTCAAGGTGACCGAAGAAAAGTTCTCAATGTCTACTTGTCTCACAAGCAGTCAAAGAAAATTTAACCCAACACTTTACCAAACAGGAAACTCTAGGAACCAACACTTTGGATAGTACTTCAATATAAGTCTTCAACCTACTGCAGCCTAGATGCCCATAGCTCCCCCTTCTTAGTCCCATAAAGGCTTGCTAGTAGTAATTTGTCCTTTGGTAATTTCTATTGTTACAGGGTGATGAGAGAGAGGGGACCAGTTAGACATACCTGGTTGGACTTTTGTAAATGACTTCCTTTATATTTTTAAGAGTCCCTTGGACAGCAAGGAGATCAAATCAGTCAATACTTAAAGAAATTAATTCAGGGTATTCACTGGAAGGTCAAATATTGAAGCTGAAACTGAAATACTTTAATGAGATAATGAGACCCTTTTTTTGAAAAAAGTCCCTGATGTTGGAGAAGATTGAAGACAAAAGAAAAAGGGGATGGCAGAGGATGAGATGGAGAGATAGCATCATGGAAACAACCAACATAAGCTTGGACAGATTTTAGGAGAGAGTGGAGGATAGAATGAGCATAGCATAGCATGCTGTGGTCCATGGAGTTGCTAAGAGTCGGACATGACTGAACAATAGCACCCTATTCATTTTTAGTTTGGGAAAACACTGTGGGAAGCATGAATGACATTTCAAATTAGAAAGGATTATCTTCTAGATTAATAATAAAGATAACAATAATAGCTAACATTTATATAACACTTAATATGTATGAGGCACTCTGCTAAGTTCTTTATTAATATTATCTTGTTTGATCCTCACAACAGTCATGAGAGGGAGGTGTTATTATTCCCATTTTACAGTTGAGAAAACTGAGACAAACATATGTAACTTGCCCAGTGTCACAAATCTAGCAAGGGTCTGATATCAGATTCGAACTTAGTTCTTTCTGATTCCAGGCCCAGCACTCTGTCCACTACACCGTTCAGCTGGCTAGAGGTTCCTAACTTTTTTTGCTGTGTTATATACCCCTTACGCAGTTTGGTGAAGCTTAAGGACCTGTTGTCATAAAAATATCTTTAAATAATTGAAAGAAATGCTAAAATATATGTAGAGGTTAGTGAAAATAAGGTTATATATATATATACATATATATATATTTCCTACCCAAGTTCAAAGAGCCCCTGAAAGTACAGACCAGTTAAGAACTCCCAGTTGAGAACTTATGCTCCTAGTTAAGAACTCTTATTTTTTTAGATGAAAAAACTAAAGAGGTTAATTGATTCATCTAAAGTCATAAAATTACTAAGTAGTGGAGCTACAATTCTTGATTAACACTCTTCATGAGAGATAACAAGGTTTCCTAAGATTTCACTGACTTGTGTGTCCTAGAATAAATAAAACGCAGGCATATATACACTCCTGTCTGTCTTCTTGAGCCCCTTGGTCACTCAGAAAGATCCAGCTCCTAACTATGGACAAATCCTTTAATTTATCTGAGCTTCAGTTTCCTTATATATTAAATAGGAATAAAACTACTTGTAGCACTTCTCACCCAGGGTTATTTGTAAGGATCAATGATATCAGGTGTAATCAGCTTTTCAAGCCTGAAAATGCTCTTAAAAGTACATTGTTTGTTATCATTATTACTACGATTCTTATTATCTGTGGTTGCTGAAAAGATTGACCTAACTATCCACACAGGAAAAAAAGACAGGGATGATGAAAGTCTGTTGTCCAAATTATAACACAGAGTTGTTGGGCAACCCACAGAGATAGTCTATTAGAATTTTTATTCTGGATGAGCAAGGCACATAGACAATGAACTGGGACCAGTATTGAATAGGAGATAAAGTCTGGATTGTCTTTGGGAAATTGTGAAGTGCTTTCAATAATCCGAAACTACATGTGTGCATGCATGCATGCAGGCAAATACACACACACACACACACACACACACGCGTGCGCGTGCGCGTGCGCTTAACACCAGTAACCTTCTGTCATTTGCTAGATGATTCCAAACCATAGAACTTTACAGACACCTGAAGAATCAAAGTTTTAGATGACTGAAAGAACAATGCCTGTGTCACAGGCGCAGGTAGGCTGCAGGATATTGCTGAGGATGACTTCTCTGCACAAGTGATATAAAAAGATATCACAGAGACATGTAGGACAAGAAAAGGAATTTGCTAGTCATGTAGCAAAAGTAAGGGATGGTATTCAGCCCAAATGTTCCAGTGGTACCCAAATGATGCTGAAAGACCTTGAGGAAGTAGGAATAGAGGGCAGAGGAATGAAGTTCATGGACCAGTATGGCTCAGGATATGAAGGATGGGTCAGTTTTGACCTGCATAAGTATGTAGAATATTCCCATTCATAAGAACACAGATCTCCTGAAACATGGGTACTGAAGCATAACCTAGTGCCAGGTTATCTTTCATTTTCAGCAGCAAGATCCCTCATTCCTCTTAGGATCACAGATTTAGACCTTTCAGGTTAACCCCCTTCTTTTTACAGATGAAGAAACTCAGTTTCAAAGGGATTAACTGACCAGCTCCAAATCATACAGGTAGTATATGAGAGAGCAAAAATTTGAACACAGGTCATTTGACTCCAGATCCAACACTCTTTCTACTGTATCATTCTTCCTCAATTGAACAGGGTCATAATCATAAAATCTAAAATTCCTAACCCTGCCCCCCTTCATATTCCTAATCCACACTGAATTCGTAATTCCTAATCATGGAAATACAGCTAGGTGGATGGAAGAGCCTTTTTTAGGTTGTTTAGTCTAACCCTATCATTTTTAAAGATGAGAAAATTCAGACCAGAGAGATTATATGATTTACCCAGTCATACAGGTATCAAAAGAGTCAAGATATTCACCCATATCCTTTGATTCCAGACCTAACAATTCTTTCCACTACACCATGGATCTTCCAGTGAGCAAAGCCTCCATTGCAAAATCCAGAACTCCCAATGTCCCCACACCCTCCCAGTGTTTTTAATCCAAGGAACAAGGCCCACTCTTTTCACTCCCAGAAGAGAAGGTCGATTCCCTGTTTCTCCAAGTTTGTGCCACCTTCCAGAAGCTGATAAACACAGCAGCCAGAGGGCAAGGAAAAACCATGTGGAGAACCCGCCCACCAGCCACTGTAGCCAAAGAGCCCAGAGTTTCCATCTGATCTGGAAAGCCAGCGCTTAATAACACCTTCTCTAGATCCCTGCAGGAAACCACCAGCATTTGAGCCAAGGAGGGCTGTAAAACTCGCCTGCCCCCCTACCCCCACCTTATGCCTTTCAACTTGACTAACTGACTGAGAGTGAGTGGCAGAACAGAGAGGAGGTAGTGAAAACAAACAGCAAGGAAAATCAGATGGGAAAGGATCATGGTGGGGGTTTGTTGCAGGGTGGAAGTGGATGTCGGCATCCGATTTGAGACCACTTGGAGGTATAGATCCTGTACTCTCTGATTTTAATAACCAACCGCACTACAGAGAGGCAGCTTACAACAATGTGTAGCAATTTAGTGGATCAGCCGGGATGTATGTGGATTATCAGGGTACTTAGAAGGAGAGAGAGAGAGAGAGGGAGAGAGAGAGAGAGAGAGAGAGAGAGAGAGAGAGAGAGAGAGAGAGAGAGAGAGAGAGAGAGAGAGAGAGAGAGAGAGAGAGAGAGAGCAGAAGACCACACAGGGAGACATCGCACAGAGCCCCGGCCTAGCCATCTGCCACGACATCACATGCCTCTCCAGAAACTGACAGACAGTGATTCTGCATGGCCCAGGCACGTCAGATGAGTCAATCAATCAAAAAAATTCTTATGAAACTTAATCATGGAGGGTCGTGTTAGGGAGTGGGGAACAGATTAAATTACCACGGTATTAGATACGGGAAATGATTTCTGTCAAAACCATCTTTACTGCAATTATAATATGTTAATTATGTATTTCATTAAGTAAGTGGATTAGAGCCTGCACAGATGAAATCACGCTGAAGGCTTTGAATCATTTGCTGAGCAGTGTGGGAGGACGAGTGTGAATGGAACTCAGTTAATTTTGAAAACTTTCACATGCTAAACATGGTTCTTCCCTCCCCACCCCCTCCCCAACCCTGTCCCCTCTAGTGCAGGAAATAAATGCCTCCCAGCATGCTGTGTAAAATACCCAAAGACCACATTAATTTCTGTGATGTAATCAGATCATGCCTGATGCCGTCCAGGAGCTTGTCAGAGATGCAGTGATTTTGTTTGTGCAGAAGAACTCCTTTTGCCTGGCCAGTGTTCCCTTACCTACAGGAATGTGCTAGCTTGGCTAGGTAAACATCGCAGCTGGCTCATCCGTGACACCCTCTTCCCCACCAAAGGAGACTTGAGGACTGTTTGCTGGCCCCAACCCACCCCAGCAGGAAACACCTTGGGTTCCAAAGGCAAGCTCTCTGATGGTCTGTTTTCTCTGTACCATTGTCTATTTTTTTCCCTTCTTCTAGGACTAGAAGAGACCTGGCCACAGTTCAGAGCCAATGGGTGATACTCTGTGCAGAGAAGTTCTCTGCAAATCAGTCTCTCATCTCCCATTTGCATGTATAGCAGCCAAATCACATGCATCAACATGCTACTTTCACCATGATTTTGACCTTTAGGGAGGTGCTGCCAATAAAGATGATTGCTTTTCGTGGCTGAAATTGAATCTCAGCAATGTAAGAAACTACCCACTTAAAGGCAATATGGCCTGCAGACCCATGCAACTGGCTAACAATATGTTACATTTTGCTGCACATCTTTCCAATGAACTCCTAAAGTGTCCTTTCCCCCCTGGCCTGGATCTTTGGTTGTATAAAGAAGAACATGGAATCAGCAAACTGCTCAGTAACCATTATTGTTCTGGTCCTGGGAGTCTGGCTTTTCCCAGCCCTGCCTAAAATAAAGAAAATGAAGTGTGTCATAGTCTTACAATCATGTTGTGGAGTCTTTCCTCCACGATACAATTCTGGACCTAGTGGGAAGCTTTTAAATGCCAGAAGAGACTCTCAGTTCTAAAAGAGGTACCCAGTGGTAAAGTATGTAATTCCCCAAGCTCTGGCATTTCCCAATTTTTTCCCCCTTTGGAAGAGCTTCTAGGAGTTGAGGGACATTTTAAATCAGAAGAAAGAGAAGAAAATAAGACGTGAAATAATTAATTTCAAAAAATGAGCAAGTATACAGTATACATAAATTTACCCAGATCCCAATTATTCAGTTATCAGTAATAACCACAAGGGATTTTTAAAAAGGGGAAGGAAGAGACAGCCTAACACCCTGCCTAGAGTGAATAGTGGTGTAAATGCTTCGAAAAGGTTGGCTGATTTGATGAAAACCCAATCAGCCTCTCTAGGGAGATATTACTTTCCTCATTATTCTACTGATTGGCCTTATTTCATCTGAAGAATGCGGCACATTCTTTACGGGGCCTGGCAAACCTCTTTAACAATATCAAGGAAAAAAAATCTATCACCTCCTTAATCGAAACAACAAGGAAATTAACAAGAGTCATCTTCTCAAAAACTCTAGCTCATTCCTTGGGGAACAGTTGTGACACCTCCCCAGCCCCTTCTCTTTCCCCCTTTTCTCCTTTCCCCCACAAATATCATGGAATGAATTGCTTCAATTATATGAAAAAAAACGAAAGGGAATGAGGGTGATACATGCCTCTGATTTGGCAGGATGTTTGGGCCTTCCAAGAAACTCAAGGGGGTGTGTCTACATAAGAGAAATGGCAGCCACTGGGATTTGTTGGTAGCCACCAAACCCTAACTAGAAATAATAGAATTTATTGGGGACAGTTTGTTCTGATAATAAAAAAAAAAATCCCCTACACTTCTACCTACAACACAGCAGGGCTTAGATACTAAGTAAAAACAATCGCAAGCAAAGTACAAAACAAGAGTTGTGAAATTCAGTCTGAGAACACTGTTATCAATGGCCTGAAGCCGGCAATAACTGTTAATTAAGTGCATTTTTTCATTATTCTTTAGCAAAGAGGCAAGATTTAATGATGTAAGTTAACAATGGATGATAATTTAAAGTAGTGACAATAGTTTAATTATTCACACACATATAAAAGTTAACTTCATAACTTATTTCTTTGTAAGAACAAGTTCATTTAAAATATTTTGAACTGTGCATACAATTACCACATACAGTCTCTTCCTTCATGACTCTGTAGATACAAAGAGTCAATTCTCCCTGTAAATTTCTCACCAGGCAGTTCTGTACACAAGGAATTCATCACCTTTTTTTTTTTTTTTAAATCTTGCCATTGGATTTTAAACAACATATTCCTGAGGACAGATAGGGATGGCATTAGGTTGGTCCAGGGGTCTAGCCAGTGCCTTCACTTCTTCCAACAGTGGAAACCAGATTTGCCTAGGTTAGAACTGAATATCTTACAAACACCCCCTCAAATACTTTGAGCAGCAGCATAGGGGAACTGAAGACATCCTTTAAAAGAAGAAAAATAACAATGTACTGTAGTGGAGAAAGTGCTGACTTTGGAGTTAGAAGAGTTAGATTCAGATCCTGACTGCCACTTTGCATCTTTGGGCAAGTCAAATAAACTTTCTGAGCCTAAGTTTCTCATCTTGGAAGAGATGACCTTTGTGATCCTTGCCAGCTTTAGAGCCTCCTGAGCCTTTGAGCCTATAAAAACAGGAAAGATAGAACTGTATTTTGAAATCCACTTTGGTGCCATGATCTAAAACCATCCACTATTTTGAATTATCCAAAATCAGCTTCTTCCTCGTGACCATCCACAGCCAGTGATCTGCCTACAGAAATTCCTGGGGTTATCGCAAAGGTGGAGACTATAAGAAGAAGAAAGAGATTTGTCAGAAATAGAAAGTGAAGTCAGCTTGGGTTCAGGGCTCACAAATGGTTCTAGGAAAATATAATCTTAACAAACCAGACTACCTAAACAATTTGAGTGAGACCCATAAGAAGCAAGACACATAACTTTATGTCACTCAAGGATGCCATAAAATCAGTCTAGTACACTGCTCCACATTAGGTCCCTTCACCTTGTGTTTTTAGGAAGAGCTTTGTAAATTTCAAAGAACTCATACACATGAATTCTAATTGTAATTATTATTTAGCTATCTCTCTGTTTTAAGATCAAGGAAAAAAAAATGAGATTTTTCTATGTCCACACAATAACAAAACTCTGGTTGGAAACTGAAAAGTTCTATCGGATATTTGTGCATCATGTCTACGTGACACCAAGTTATGTTGCTGATATGTTTGTGAATTTCATTTCAGGCATATCTAAACATGGGTGAAACTGAGAGATAATAGTCAAGGACAAATATTCTTTCAAATACAATCTATTGCTTTACTAGTTTTAACAAATGCAATTTAGGTGTGGGGCTCTTAATAAGGATAGCAATCATTAAATATTAAGCAGAAACAGTGGTTTGAAGTCACCCATAATTTCAATTCAATTCAATGTTTATTGAATAATCATCATATATAACACATTGTGTTTTATACTTTGATGGCTAGGAAAATAATGAGACACTGACATTGCCTTTAAGGAAACTACAATCTACGTGCATGGGAATTTGATTAAATTAATGATATTTAATAGACACAAGCCTATAACTAATAGAAGCTTAGTTGGCTTTTAGTACTATTTTCAGATACACTGGTCATTGGGTATATTTTTCTCATGATTCTAATACCTTCTGTGCAACATTTCATTCAAGTCTTTCCATGTTTCCCTGAATTTCTAGTTGTCATACTTTCTTTTTTTTAATTTATTTACTTATTTTTACTTTTCAACATTCATTTCCATGAGATTTTGAGTTCCAAATTTTCTCCCCATCTCTCCCCTCCCCCACCCCAAAAAACCGTGCATTCTGATTATTCCTTCCCCCAATCTGCCCTCCCTTCTATCACACCCTTCTCTTCCCTTATCCCCATCCTCTCTCTTTTTTTGCATGGCAAGATGGATTTCTATACCCCATTACTTGTATTTCTTATTTCCCAGTTGCATGCAAAAACAATTCTCAACATTCATTCCTAAAACTTTGAGTTCCAACTTCTCTCCCATCCTCCCTTTCCACACTTCCCCACTGAGAAGGCAAGCAATTCAATATAGGTTATATATGTGTAGTTTTGCAAAAGACTTCCATAATAGTCGTGCTGTGAAAGACTAACTATATTTCCCTCCATCCTATCCTGCCCCCCATTTATTCTATTCTCTCTTTTGACTTTGTCCCTCCCCTAAAGTATTTACTTCTAATTATGCCCTCCTCCCATTTGCCCTCCCTTCTGTCATCCCTTCCATCCCATTTCTCCCCTTTCCCCCCACTTTCCTGTAGTGTAAGATAGATTTTCATATCAAATTGAGTGTGCATTGAGTGTCCCTTACATCAAGTCAAATGTGATGGGAGTAAGCTTCATTTTTTTCTTCTCACCTTCCCCCTTTCCCCTCCGTTGAAAAAACTTTGTTTTGCTTCTTTTATGAGAGATAATTTGCCTCATTCCATTTCTCCCATTCTCCTCCCAATATATTCCTCTCTCACCTCTTAATTTTATTTTTTTAGATATCATACTTTCCTATTCAACTCAACTTGTGCTCTGTCTATATATGTGTGTGTGTATCTATGTGTGTGTGTGTGTGTGTGTGTGTGTGTGTGTGTGTATAATCCCTTCAACTACCCAAATACTGAGAAAAGTTTCAAGAATTACAAATATTATCTTTCCATGTAGGAATGTAACAGTTCAACTTCAATAAGTCCCTTATGATTTCTCTTTCCTGTTTAACTTTTCATACTTGTCTTGATTCTTGTGTCTGAAACTCAAATTTTCTATTCAGCTCTGGTCTTTTCATCAAGAATGCTTGAAAGTCCCTTATTTCATTGAATGACTATGTTTTCCTCTGAAGTATTATACTCAGTTTTGTTGGGTAAGTGACTCTTGATTTTAATCCTAGCTCCTTTTGACTTCTGGAACATCATACTCCAATCCCTTCAATCCCTTAATGTAGAAGCTGCTAGATCTGTGCTATCCTGGTTTTATTTCCACAACACTCGAATTGTTTCTTTCTGGCTGCTTGCAATATTTTCTTCTTGACCTGAGAACTCTGGAATTTGGCTACAATATTCCTAGGAGTTTTTATTTTTGGATCTCTTTCAGGAGGTTTTGGGTGGATTCTTTCAATGTTATTTTACCCTCTGGTTCTAGAATATCATGCCAGTTTTCCTTAACGATTTCTTGCAAGATGACATCTAGGCTCTTCTTTTGATCATGGTTTTCAAGTAGTCCCATAATTTTTAAATTGTCTCTTCTGGATCTGTTTTCCAGGTCAGTTGTTTTTCCAATGAGATATTTCACATTGTCTTCTATTTTTTTCATTCTTTTAGTTTTCTTTTGTAATTTCTTGGTTTCTCATAAAGTCATTAGTTTTTATCTGCTCCATTTTAATTTTTAAAGAACTATTTTCTTCAGTGAGCTTTTGAACCTCCTTTTCCATTTGGCTAATTCTGCTTTTTAAAGTTTTCTTTTGCTCATTGACTTTTTGGACCTCTTTTGCCATTTGAGTTAGTCTGCTTTTAAAGGTGGTATTTTATTCAGCATTTTTTGGGGACTCCTTCAGCAAGTTGTTGACTTGCTTTTCATGAATGTCTTGCATTACTCTCATTTTTCTTCCCAATTTTTGCTACATCTCTCTTAACTGATTTTCAAAATCCTTTTTGAGCTCTTCTATAGCCTGAGGCCATTGTATATTTGTTTTGGAGGTTTGGGATATAGAAGCCTTGACTTTGATGTCTTTCTCTGATGGTATGCTTTGTTCTTCCTCATCCATAAGGATGGAAGAAAATACTTGTTCACTAAGAAAATAACCTAAAGTCTTATTTTTTTCCCCTTTTGGGCATTTTCCCAGACAGTTACTTGACTTTTGAGTCCTTTGTCAAGAGGAGGGTATACTCTAGGGCCCTGTAAGTTCTCAGTTCCTCCAAAGTGGCACAATCAAGGTAGAGGAGTTTACTTCTCTCTTGGCCTGTATTCTGGTCTGGGAGCAACCACAAGCTTTTCTGCCCAGGATCTGAGAGTAGAATTCCCTTTCTATAGTCTTCCCCAGCTCCACCAGGCCAGCACTCTTCCTTACTCCAGGACTGCCCCTTGGGGCTGAGATCAAATCAGCTGCTCACTTCCCCCAGGGTCTTTAGCCTGAGGGCTCCAAAAAATCCATGCTACTGCTGCTGCCTAGGGCTGGGGCTAGGGCAGAACCCTGCTCCTTTTTCACCCAGGAGAAAAAGCTTTCTCACTGACCTTTAAAGATTTCTTTGGTGTTTGTGGTTTGAGAAATCTGAGAACTGCAGCTGATGCCCAGGATTCTGCACCCTGAAGCCTGCTCTGGTCCAGTCCATGAGGCACTGGGTAGCCAAGGCTGGTCTGTGCTCTGTGGGCTGTGCTCTGCTCTGAGGCCAGTGTGATACACCTTTCCTGCTGGCCTTCCAGGCTGCCTTGGCCTGGAAATCTTTTTCATTCTGTTGTTTTGTAGCCTCTGTTGCTCTAAAATTTGTTAACAGGTATTTTATGGGTGGTGGGGGGAGAGCTTCAACAGTCCATCCTTCTACTCTGCCATTTTGGCTCTATCCCTCTGACATATTTTCTTACAGCCTAAAAATATTCCTTTATGTTCTTATACCACAATTTGTTCACCACTGAATTTTTTAAACTTAATTCATATTATTTATCATTACCAGTGTACAATATGTATATAGCATTCTATATGCTAGCCATACTGGCCTACTCACTCTTCTCTAAACTTAAACTTCCATTTCTTGCCTCTGTGACTTTCCATATAGTCAGTCAACTACCAAATCTTTTCATTTTCATTAGCACATCGTTAACATATATACTCTTATCTCTACTCACATAGATACCCCCTTAATTCAGGCCCTCATCACTTTTTGCCTGGTTTATTACAATAGCTTTGATATACATGCCTCCCTTCTGTATTTCATCACAAAGCTGCCAAAATAATTTTCACAAATTGCAGATCTGACCCTATTACCTTCTTGCCTCCTGACACATAACCAACAAACTTCAGTGTCTCTTTATTACTTCAACCTTCAGTTTCTTTTTCTTCTCTTATTTCTGTAGTTAGCATTTCTAGTACACAATATTGAATAATAGTGGTGATAATGGGCATCCTTGTTTCACTCCTAATCTTATTGGAAAGGCTTCTAGCTTACCCCCATTATTGATAATGCTTGATGATTGTTTTAGATAGACAATGCTTATTAATTTAAGGAAATCTCTATTTATTTCTATGCTTTCTACAATTTTTATAGGAATGAGTGTTGTATTTAATCAAAAACTTTTTTGTATCCATTTAGATAATCATATGATTTTTGTTGTTTTTGTCATTTATATGGTTATGCTAATATTTTTCATGAACCAGCCCTGCATTTCTGATATAAATTCTATCTGGTCATAGTGTATAATATCTGTTATATTTTGCTATAATCACCTTGCTATTATTTTATTTAAAATTTTTGCATCAATAGTCATTACTGAAATTGGTCTATAGTTTTCTTTCTCTGTTTTTGCTTTTTCTGGTTTAGGCATCTGTACCATGTTGGCATTATGAAAAGAATTTGGTAAGACTCCTTAGTTGCCTATTTTTTTTGAAATAGTTTATATAATATTGGGATTGATTGGTCTTTAAATGTTTGGTAGAATTTGCTTGTGAATATGTCTGGTCCCGGAGATTTTTTTCTTAGGGAGCTCATTTTATTGCTTGTTCTCTTTATTACTTCTAAGATCAAATATGCTCTCCTCTGTTTGGCATTTAAAGTTCTTCCCAACCAAGTTTCTTTCTACCTCTCAGGTGAGTGTATGTGTGTATATGTGTGTATGTATATATGTTATATACATATATACACATATAGATATATGTGCATACATATACATATGTATGTATATATATGTGTATATATATATATATGCACACACATACATAATATCTTCTCCACATTTTCTATGACCCAGTCATCCTGGCCTATTTGCCATTCCTCATATGCAACACTTTTCTTCTCATCTCCATGCATTTACATTGGCTATCCCCCAAACCTGGAATACTCCCCAACTCCATCACTACTTCTTAGAATTTCTCATTTCCTTGAAGAATTAGCTCAAGTGTCACTTTCCTTAGGGGGCCTTTCTGATGTCCTCAGCTACTAGGACCTCCCCATCCAAGATTACCTTGTATCTGCTTCTTATATCTTGTATATAGCTATACATGGACATCCTTTCCCCCCCGCCCCATTTGAATGTAAACACCTTGAAGGGTAGAACTGTTGTTGTTTTTTTTTTTAATTTCATTGTATTACTAACACTTAGCACAGTATCCTATACATAGTAAATGCTTAAAATAAATACTTGTTGGTTGATTGACTGACTAAGTGAAATCCAACTTCGGTGAACATTAATTTTGTTCCACGCTTGCAATTCACTCCCTCTTTGCCTTTGCTCCTTATACTTTGCTTCCAAGATCCAACTTGGGTGTCATCTTTTATGGTAAACCTTTTCTGATTCTCTAATGTGCATCTCTTCTTCAAATGATCTTGTACATATTTATATGTGGATGTATTGTATCACCCCCCATAGAATCAAGTTCTTTTAGGGCAAAGACTGTTTTGTTTTAACTTTGTATTCTCAGTACATAATTCAGTGATTTGCACGTAGAACTTAATAAATACTTATTGAATGAATAAATGAATGAATGATAACCAACATTAACCAGAACCCATTGTTACTCAGCTGCATAACAGTATGTGATTATTTGGATTTGAATAACCCATGGCCCAAATCACATTTCTTTCCCTAACTTTCATAAGCTTTATTTACTGGAAATCTCCCTATTAATTGACATCACTTTCTTTGAAAAAACAGTATAATATGTTCTAAGACTGGACCAGACAACACAAAAGTACCATTATGCTCAATGAGGGTATCATTTAGACCCTAAGCAACTAACCAAGTTGTCTGTATAAAGAGAAGAGGTTTTGATCCTTGGATCATTATCTACAGTCAAAGGTGCAAATATCTTTGTGGAAGTACCATCTTTTGGAGATAATACCTCGGGAAATGATGTTATAAGGCCAGAAAATTGATTTCCTGGCATTGCAAAATCATTCCTGAGGTTATCAGTGTCAAAGCTTAGTGGTTCATGGATTTTTTTTTTTATTGTAAGATAAGGTGCAATATGTTTTGTGAGTTAAGCCTAATGAGATCTGATGAAATTACAGTTCATCAGTTGAATAAGTATTGTGGCTTAACCCAAGCATCCAACCCAAGCCCCTTGCATCCGTCATGAGCCAGAAAATGAAGCATCCCAGCTGGAGGGCAGAAGAGGCAGTAGGAAAACACAGCTTGGTGTGTGGTCATCAGTATATCTCCAAACGAAAATGGAGAAGGTACAAGACGTTGAGCTAAGCCTTAGTTTCTAAGACTTGTGTGTATGTGATAGCTAAACATGAAAGTGAGGCTAAAATTGGCCATGGGAAAAGAAATGAGCAAGTTCATGAATCAGAATTCTGTTTGTAGTTCTATAGTGAAGGACAATCATTCATTTAACTAAGTAAGGTCCTGTGCCTGAATTAAAAGGATCAGTACATAAAAATATAGACTGAGGCTAGGTCCTAGCTATAAAATTTAAAATATATGAATATTTAGAGAAACTCAAACACATGATCCTTTATTGACAGGCACTAATGACTGAAATGGAGCCAAAAGAGCATAGTTCAAACAAATTATTTGAGATTACAAACTGTAAACAGGACCCTAAGCTATGAGTTTATTAATGATTCTTCCCCATGACAAATGCTGAACCTTAATATCCCTGTCACTGTGCTAATTGAAATAAAAAACTGTTTTGCAGCTGGGCTATAAGAGGAGAAGATGACAGGGCATCCACCTTCACTATGACAAAAGGTCCCATAAAATAGTTACCATTTTGACTTAAATGATAATCTAGATATTAGTACTTTCTTGGGAGATGGTGTTTTCTTACATCTCTGCCAAATGAAATAGAAATGCACCTCTACCTTATGCAGTATATTTAAGTACTGGTATATATAAATGGATGAATTAATGAATAAAAAAAAGCATTTAGTATGAACTTCATATTAAGTGGGCAGTATGTTGAGTACTGGGTATACAAATACAGAAAGCAAGACCATCCCTGTCCTCAAAGAGCTTATATTTTAATAGCTTGTATTTTAACACTGAGAGGAGAAGACATAAGAAGGATATTGCAGGTAAAGTGAGTGGAGACATAAGGCAGTTAATTGACCCATCATTTCAGGAATGATACTGTTGATTTGATTATTATTCTTAGACAAGTTGTCAAGTGGTCAAAGTTGGGTATAAGGGGAGAAGTCATCCCTGTCCACCAGTGTTATGGCATGAAGGTAGTGTAGTAAGTCTGGGTCAGGTTAGTTAAAGTGAATACTCACTAATAAGAGCCCAGACGTCTAGGGGCCCAGGGATCCAGGGCAGAACTGGAGTTGACGAGCCAGCTTGGAGGTTAGAGGTTGGAGTGAAAGAACATACACAACATGAAGATGGCAAGGGGTATTGAATTTTACTGTTGAATTTCAGTGACCAAACTAAGTAGACAGAATGGAGGCAAATCTAAGAAAGACTGAGCAGAAGAAACAGTAATAATGTAAAAGGAAAGATGATGTTCCTCCTTCTATTTGTTTCCCTGACCAAGTTGACAAAGTAATGCAGTAGAATAAGCCCTATCAGTTCTGGAGTCCAAGACAGAGCATCTGGATTCAAATCCTGCCTCTGACATTCACTATTTTGTGACCTTCAGCAAATCACTTAACCTCCTTGAGTCTCAGTTTCCTCACTTGTCAAATGAAATGGTTGGATTAGATGGCTTCCAGTTCTAGAATCATGGTGCTATGATTTGTTTTTCTTAGGGGTTGGTCAATTTAATATTGATATTTAATTCCTTTGCCAAAAAACACCCTTCCCCCATTTTTTCATGTAAGACCCCCAGATCTGGTACCTGCACAAACAGTATCCTTTTGACTTTTAAAGATTCAGACATGACTCACTGCTATCAAACAGCCAGAGCCTGCAAGGGAACAATAAGAAACAGTTTCAAGCTTTTAAAAAATGTTGAAAAAGAATATTTCCCCTCATCCATATATGTGTACATATCCATATATATGGACATATATGTTCTTTTATACATACATTGAGAGAGAAAAAATAGAGGATAAACAAAGAGAAACAAAGAAATAGAGATGAAGTGAGCACATGGGAACATCATCTTTTCTTTTATGTGTGTATATGTGTCTATATACTATATATGCTCACATAGGGGAGGGTAAAAATGTTCCATATTTATATAGGGAGTACTGTGTGAGTTATTTATTGTAATGTCTGGCTCCAAGGCATCAAATAAACATGCTTTTCTACAGTATATTTAACCAATAAATGCTCACACATACAGACACACACACAGGGATTGATATTTTATTCATTTTCCTGTCTTCTTAATTTTCCCATCTAATAGATTTCACTTAGTACGGAACACAAGAGGTTCATTGCAAAAGCTCTTTCTGAGAGCAATGCCTATTGCTGCTGAATCTCATCACAACTTCTGGATCTTTTCTCCCTCCTGAGATTCTGACCCAGGGCTTGGGAACCTGCAGCCTTGGGGTCACATGTAGCCCTCTAGGTCATCAAGTGCAGCCCTTTGACTGAATCCAAACTTCACAGAACAAATTCCTTTAATAACAGGATTTGTTCTGTAAAACTTGAACTCAGTCAAAAGGATGTACCCAAGGACCTAGAAGTTCACATATGGCCTCAAGGCTACAGGTTCCCCACACTTGAAGTACTGACCTCTCTATGGTCCCTTCTGTCCTTAACTAGCTACATCTTCATCCCCTAATCTCTTGAGAACAGGGTTTAGCCACAAAGAGTTATATCTAGACTCCAGGCATTCTGCTGACTTTTACTTGGCACAAATGCAGTTTTGTTCTGCTATCTGCAAGCATGGTTCACTTGTGTTCATGTCAATATTTTCATCTTTGGCAGTAAGGCAGGAGCAGTTAGGGACCATATCTTCCTTAATGCAACTTGGCACTTGATGAACACTGTTTGGGGCAAGGGATAGTGATGACAAGGAGCTCCAAAGATTCCAACATGGTTTGTGAAAGGGGAAATGGAACCAGGTACAAGGTACCTTTGATTGAGAGTGTTAAGGACATTTTTACTCCAAGTGAACCATTTGGAAGGTGGTAGATTTAGGCACAGTTATAGCCACATGACAGCTGTCTAATGGAATGGCAGCACATGTTTTCCCTGTAAGTGGGCTCAAAGACATCTCCTGACCCATCAAAATGTTGGCTGCTTTGCAAAGTGTTCATTCATTCATCACATATTTGGTGAATGACTAAATGAATGTTCACCTGCTTCTGTCATACTTTTGAATTTCACATCCTCTATAACTCTAGTCTCTCCTTCCAAACCTCCCAAAGCAGTAAGGGATCCCAGATGTCATAGAATCCAACCTCTTCATTTTATGGTTAAAGAATATAAAAAGGGCAAAGTGACTCATCTAAGGACCAGCACAGTCAAGATATGAACCCAGGTCATCTGACTCCAGGTCCATGATAGATATGTTCCCTAGTCCATACTACCTCCCAACCTGGGCATGCTACCAGATTAATCTTGCTAATGCATAGGTCTTACATGCTTCTACTCTCCTCTCCTTTCCACCCAAACCCATTCAAAAATTTTAGTTGTTTATACAATAAATTTTAAGTTAGCCCCTTGTTTTCTATGGAATAAAATCTAAATTCCTGAACCTTGCTCTCATGAGTCTTCATAATTTATCTCCACCATACACAACCAATGGTGTCTCCCGTAAGTCCTCTCCCTTTAATCACACTAATCTCAATATCTATCTCCCAAACATTCCATATTTTTTCATATTTCATAATGTTCCATTCTAATGTTCTCTTTTCTTAGTCCAAACTCCAGCTCTCTTCTGGGCCCTAACTGAAGACCCACTTCCCCTATGAGTACTTTCTTGACTGCTTCAGACTTTATGGATTTCTCTCTTATAGCCTCTACCTCACAATTCAGCACTAAACTACATATTCTTCAATATTAATCACTATTATTTCATATGTTTTATTTCTTCAACTAGACTGTTTGCTCATTGAGGGTAAAGAGAGCACTTTTTGCTGCCCCTATGTCCCCCATATTACCTAGGAAAGGACTGAAGAGAGGTTCAATAAATACTTATTTATTTTTAAATGTTGTCTTGGATCTAAATGTCCTGAGTAAGGAAATAAGACCAACATTAGAGTACATAGCTTCTTTCATCTTTAGAGTATTTTCACTTAGATTCACCCTTGGCCTGGAGTCTCTTAATAAGTGGGACTGCGGGCAACGCATTTCTTCCTTCACCTATGATTTTAGACAAATGCTTCATCTCTCTAGATTACTTGTGTGCAAAACAAGGGAGCTGGACTATGGGACCTCCAAAATCTCCTCCAATTCTAAATCAACGATCCTATAAGTTCTTCCAGGTATCTATGGTTTTGTCTCTTGTGGTATTGGTTATTGGACAAAAGGCTAGACTTAGAGTCAGGAAGACTTGAATTTGAATCCTACCTCAGATACCTATGAGCTTTGGGACCTTGAGCAAGTCATATAGACTCTCTCTGCCTCAGTTACTTCTTCTGTAAAAGGGAGATAATAATAACACCTGACTCACAGGATTATTGAGAGGATAGAATGAGGTCAAATGAGATAACATAGATAAAGTGCTTTGCAAAACTTAAAGCAATGCGTAAATACTAGCTATTGTTATCATCATCATTATTATCATAAAACATTATCTATCCTTCTGTTTCTGGCCTGAGTATTTATATTATCATTAGCGATGTAACGCATAGCCTCATTTTCCTTTTTCCCTTCTCACCCCACCAAGGACTCTGGGCTCACATGGACCAATTCTAGTCAATGAGGATCATTTTTTCTCTTTGGCTCATGGAACTATGTGGAGTGGTTCCAGAAAATTCTTTTAATATATTCATGGTCTAGTTTTCCCAGAAAGTAGGTAACACAGTCTCCAGCTCTTACACAAACACTCAGCTACACTACTGGTATTGGCATAGGACAGACTTTATTTTCCCCATAAAACTTTCAGGACATTCAAAGGGCTCACAAGAGCTTATAAACTCATACAGAAACAAAACAGCCAAACATCTTATCAATTCCTACAAGAGTGAAATTGAGATTATCATCAGGGCAACACCTTGATATTCAGGTAAAAATCTCTGAACTCCCATAAGGTTACACAGAGGCCCTTCTAGACTCACAGTACCACATTATGGTTTAGAGTTTTTCCAAAATAAATATACTTTGAGAACTGGTGAACAAACAATCTCCTTTTCATTGAATCTACTCTAATTTACTGACTGGCTTTGTTCTTTAAGTAGAATATTGGACAGGAAATATGTGGACAATCCTTTTCTTTCTCCAAATAGGTGGCATAGTGGATCAAACACTGAATCTGGAATCAGAAAGACCTGCGTTTAAAACTAACTGCATGCAAGTCATTTAACTTTTACATGCCTCAGTTTCCTCATCTGTGAAGTGGAGATATCAACACTTCCTGCCTCCCAGAGTTGGGCAAATAAAATACAATGATATTTATAAGTACTTTGCAAACCTTAATGCACTTATAAATCTTACCCATTATTATCTAGAAATATGTTCTCTTAAGAAATTTTCTTTTTTCTAGGAGATTCACTGCTAAAACTCTCAAACTTAGGAAGTCTATAACTTGCTTTTACCCAAAAGACAACTTCCAAAACTGATAAGTCCCACAAAGAAATTCTCCTTGCTCTGTCTAGTAGGAGACATTTTTTGGATAATGCTGCCTAGAAAATTTAAAATCTCCCTTCTTATACAAAGGAGATTGGAATTTAAAAATAGTGTTCTTGAAATTCCTTCCAGGTCTCCTAGTCAGTACCCCCACTTCCCCCAAAATTCACCTTGTCATGTGCTTCTGCAACAAATTTTGCTAATCTGGTGTTGGGGAAGAAAGGAAGGACGAAGTCCTCTCTGCACTCTGTAGGTATTCTGGAAGAAGCACGAGGGGGAAAAGTCAATAAGATATCCGGAAGGAAGAGAAAAGAGGTCAACTATCAAGTCTTCATTTTTAGACTGAGGAGAAGGAGTTAATTCTCAGTCATCAGGAAGCTGTCTCATTCTCTAAAACCCAATCAATACAATGCTAGTGGGCGTGCTCACATTCCATTAGGACAAGGGCCCTCCTCAAGTGCAGCCCTTTGACTGAATCCAAACTTCACAGAACAATCCCCTTCAGGAAAGGATTTGCTCTGTAAAACTTGGATTAAGTCAAAAGGCCACACTCAAGGACCTAGAAGGCCACATGTGGGCTCAAGGTTGCAGGTTCCCCACCCCTACATTAGGAAGTATTCTTCAGCTGTCTACACCCAAAGGTCCATGCCTTGTAATCTTGTCAAGTTGTAATCTTGCATTTATGGCTGGTCCTCTTGATAAAACCCCCTTAGCAGAGGAAATCATCCAAAGCAATTCCATTTTTCTCACTAGAACTTTTTAAGTTGAAAGGGACCTTAGGGATTAGAAAGCTAATGACAATGAAACCCAGGCAATGACATTGAAACCTAGGGTCATGAAAGTATTCAGGAAGAGAGGGAAGTCAACAATTTCAAAACATATAGAGAAGTCAAGAGAATTGAGAAAAAACGTCATTGGATTTATCAGTTCAGAGATCATTGATTAATTAGTTCAAAGAGAGAAGTTTCAGAGAAGCTATGGGTTGGAAGCCAGATTGCAAGGGGTTAAAAAAGAAGAGGTGAAGAAATGAAAACAATGAGTGTGGATGGTGTTTTCTCTAAGTTTGTGTTAAAGAGTTAAAAAATGATAACTTGCGGGGATGGGTAGAGCCAAGTGAAAGTTTCTTTAAGGTTAAAGTAGACATAGTCATGCTTATAGGCAGAAGGGAAGGAGCCAATACATAACAAAAGATTGCAGATTATAGAGGGAGAATGTTGGAAGGGGTATTCTCCTGGAGGAGAAAGGAGGAGATAAGATCAAAGGCACATATAGAAGGGTTAGTTTGGGCCAAGAGAAAAACTACCTTCTCCTTAAAGAGAAGGGCAAAGAAGAAGAGAGAGTTGGTGTAAATGGGCTGATCATAGGAGAAGGTTTCAAACATATGTTATGGAAAGTATGATAGAGAATCAATCAGGGAGGTGTCAAAAGATTGCCATGGAGGGGTGAGGGCCCAGTCAGTATGGTTGTCTGATATCCTCCAGTGTCAGTCATTACACATTTATTAAACACAAGAATCATTCATCATTCATTCATTCATTCACACATATTTATCAGTAAATGAGCAGTCAATAAGCTTAATAAGCATTTATTAAGCACCTACTACATTAAGCATTGTGCTAATGTGTGAAATAATGTATATTGTAATGAAGATACAAAAAAGGCAAAAGACATTTCCTACTCTCAAGGAACACACAATCTAACTGAGGGAGACAACATGCAAACAACCATGTACAAACAAGCTATACATAAAGGAAAAATCAGAGATAACTGATAGAGAGAAGGCATCAGACTTAAGAAGCATCAGGAAGGGTTTCTCATAAAAGATGAGATTTTACCTGAGATTTGAAGGAAGCCAGAGAAGCTAGGAGGTGGAGATGAAGAGGGAAAGTATTTCAGGCTTGGGAAATACCCAATAAAAACTCCAAGTCAGGATATAGAGTGTCTTGTGTGAGGAATAGAAAAGAGGCCAATGTCACTGGATCACAAGTATAAGGAGGATAGTAAGGTGTAAGAAGACTGAAAAGGTAGAAAGGAGCTAGGTTGTAAAGAGCTTTGAATGCCAAGCAGAGGATTTTATATTTGATCTTGGATTATGCTACCAGAGTTTATTGAATAAGGAGGGGTGGCATGGTCAGTACTTTTAGGAAAGTTAGTTTGACAACAATTTGAGTGAATGATGGACTGGAGTGGAGAGAGATTTAAGGAGAGATCAATCAGTAGGGTATTGAAATGGTCCAGGTGTGTGGTGCTGTATCAGGGTCATGGCAATGTCAGAGAAGAGAAGGGGGCACATTCAAAGGTGAATAGGAGTAGAGAATGTGGGTAATGCTGTAATCTAGGGTTTTGGTTTGCAAAGTTTTGATCTGTAATAGGTCAAGGGAACAAGGAATTCTTGGATAGAGAAGAGCATAAATTTGACCCTGTTTAACAGCAGTGGCAATATGGCAAATATAGAAGAAAGTGAAGGCAAGAAAAGAGTGGAGAAGAATGTTTTGGAAGAGTGAGCCACAGGAACAGATGGAAGGATAGAAGATGATAGCTGAATAGTGGTATTTCGGAATTGTGGAACGTGGACATAGAACCCTGGGATGATGATGGTATTTAGAGTATGATGATTCTTGTTGGTGACTGAATTAGAGTAAAGGTTCAGGTCATGTAAACTAAGGAAACTGATTATCAGAGAGAGGACCAAAGGGTGTATTTTGAAGTCTCAACATATAAAGACAGAATCTGGCATAAAAAGTCTGTGATCCAGCTACTAAATTCCTTGAGAATAGAGAATGACTGACAAAAAACTGTCACCAGAACATATATAATAGATAGATGGAATGATTTGCAAAGGAGGAAAAGTTGTTGAGTGATGATAGCAAAGTTGGGTTTTCATTTCTCACACTTGAAAATTGATTGAAACTGGGGATTATGGTTTTTGGATTTTGTTCTCTCACTCCAAACAGCTTCTTTTCACTTTAAGCAAAATGTGTGTTGGGATGGTAAGGAGAAAAGTTGAAAGAGGTTCTTTCAGACTCCAGGTTCAGATCTCTATATAACCTGTCTACACTTATGTAGTTCATTAAAGTTTGTAGAGTTCTTTGCATATATCTCATCTGATCTTCACAATAGCCCTGTGAGATAGATATTATCATTATCTTCATTTATCAGGTGAGGAAACTGAGGCTAACTTAAAGGACTTGACTATCAAACAAGTATCTAAGGCAGGATTTTGAACTGAAGGTAACATATGATGTCTTTGTAAACCTGAATGGATCATGTGCTATTTTTCACTTGGTTTCACCAAGCTTCTCTCTCTTCTTCCCTCTCCCTCTCCTTTCTTTACACTTTGTCAATGGATCCTAGGAAAAGCATGGAGGTGTACATGCTGCCCTCAGTGGCAGGGACCATGAGGAGACACCTTTCAGAACAGTGGTTTGAATTAGTTGTGGAGTCAGAGATGTCTCTCTCATTGGGGGAGACAAAGCAAACTTGTACAAAGAGGTAAGCAATTCTCAGAATGGAAAAAAAAGCCAAATTAACCCAAAGTTATGTAGTATTTGAAACCAGGGGAAACTCTGAGAGTTATCTCTGCATCATCAAGGATTGAAAAAAGCAAGAAAGGCAGTTTCTGTCTCTAAGCAGGCTCTGGTTTGTGAAACCATAACTATCACAAATCAGGCAGCGAGTTCTGCTGGAGTGGCCTGGGAAACTTTCACCTAGCTCTCTGACTCTCTTGTCTTGTTAACTCTAAGAGCTAGCCTTTGTCTGAAAAACAGGATGTGTTTTCTCCTCTTGTCTGGAACCAGCCAATCAAATAATCAATAAGCATTTATGAAGCACTTACCAAGTGTCAGTCAATGTGCTAAGCACTGGTGATACAAAAAGAGGCAAAAGATAGCTCTTGCTCTCAAGGAGATTACAATCTAATGGCAGGGATAACTTGCAAATAAATTTATACAAAGCAAGCTCTATATAGGATAAGTAGGAAATAATAAAAAGAGAGAAAGCAGTTGGAATTAAGGTCCAACTTGCAGAAGCAGAGAATGGGAAACCTGCCAGTGACTTTCAGGAAGTGAATCTAGTAGCCATAAGTAATGGTAGTCAAGTCAGAGTCAGATAGTTGCTATGACAACTATCATAGCAATAGTAGTCATAGTAGATGTAGTAGTAGTAGCAGCAGCAGTAGTAGTATCAGTAGTAGTAGTAGTAGTAGTAGTAGTAGCAGCAGCAGCAGCAGCAGTAGTAGTAGTAGTAGTAGTAGCAGCAGCAGCAGCAGCAGCAGTAGTAGTAGTAGTAGTAGTAGTAGCAGCAGCAGCAGCAGCAGCAGTAGTAGTAGTAGTAGTAGTAGCAGCAGCAGTAGTACTAGTAGTAGCAGCAGCAGTAGTAGTTGCAGTAGGAGTAATAATAATAGTAGCCTAGTAGTAATGGTAACCATAATAATAATAGTGAACATTTAAATAGAGCTTCTACTTTGCCTACTTTATCTCATTTTCTCCTTACTGCTCTTCCAGCTGCTCATTTCTTATCTGAAGTCTGTCTCCCCATCTATCCTGAGGGAAGGTATAGGGGCTTATACTTCTTCCTACCTTTATCAGGACTTTAAGAATTAGAGAAGATTTGAC
Organism: Notamacropus eugenii; assembly: GCF_028372415.1. Classification (NCBI taxonomy): domain Eukaryota; kingdom Metazoa; phylum Chordata; class Mammalia; order Diprotodontia; family Macropodidae; genus Notamacropus; species Notamacropus eugenii. The sequence continues at coordinate 457,083,537 of NC_092872.1, read as the reverse complement.
CAGATGATGTCCGAGGTCCCTTCATATGCTAAACACAGGGAACCCTATGAAAACATAGTTGGTGTTAGATGAGTTCATTGTATGAATGAAAGATAATCATTGGATGGAGGGGAGGGGCAGGGTTTGGTGTTATAGGTTCTAGTCCAGGTTCTTCTATTAAGTAGCCTTGTGACAAGTATAAGCCTCTGGGATTCAGTTTTCTTCTCTGTAAAATGGGGATAATAACCCCTGACCTGCCTTATCTCACAGAGTTGCTGTGAGCAATAAGAAAGATAAGGTATGTGGAAGCACTTTGAAAAATTACAAACCATTATACATATATGAGATTTTATTATTATCTCATGTATCATTTTGGAAACTTCCCCAGCAGAGCTGTGGGCAGCTGCTTGGGGCTGTTGGATTAAGGACTGTATGGAATGAATCAACATCTCCCTTCCTTTTCCCTCCTTTTCCCCCCTTTTCCTAGTAGGGCATTAAATGGTTAATGTTCCATCCTCTTTGATTTATTTATTAAGACTATTTTAGCAGGAAACACAACAGAGACAGACCTTCTCACTTGCAGTGGGAGACCCTAGAGAGCAGTAAATTTACATACACAAAGGCTAGCAACACCCCCTGAACCTGTAGTGTTTATTTGGAGAGCCCACCCTGCTGGCCAGACCTTTTGTTCCTATGCCAGGTACAACAAGGTGCTGGGCGAGGCTGGCCACACTGGAGGCTTTGTTACCCGATCAGCTGATGGCCGGTGGACCCTGGACCTTTGGCCGCACACCCTTTGCCCTGAGAAAATGAAGTTCAACCCCTGCTCCCGGTTGTAATTTTAGCATTTCCTTTCAGGGTCTGCCAATCTATCAAGATTCAGCTACCGCTGTGAACCCATCAACTCGGTGGGGAAAAAAAAAGGACCCCTTCACCATAGCAATTATTTATCCCGGCCTGAACTTTAGGTGACCTTTGCAGGCAGGGTAGAAGTTGCAGTAGGGAGGGAGCACCTTAGTGGATAGGGCTTTTTTTTCTTCTCCCCCAGACACATTTTTTTTCTTATTTTTAGATTCACACACACATATGTGTGTGTGCATATATGATATACACATTGTATATATGTATAGAGCTAGATGCATATACATATATACAATGTATCTTATGTATGTAACATTTATATATGAATATATTTGTATAAAACTATAGACATATAGATATATATGTATGTGTACATACATACATACACACACACACACACACAAACACTCATGTATTTTAATGGTTTGCAAGGAGATAGAGGATGCAAGGTAAAATTTAGGTCCCTGAAACCTTTATTCAACCCATGCAAAGACCTCTGTGAGAAGAGGAGGGTTTGGCATTTGTCTGCCCGGTTAACAGATCCTATGTAAGGAAGTAATCAAAACAAGTAGGTTCAGTTCTTCAGGATTTATGGGGGAGTTCTGCACTCACTAAATGAGCCAGGTGGGAACTTTCCCCACAAAAGCAAAAAGCTGGCCAAACACACGCTCCCATCCAGGATAAGAGGACCTGGTAGTATGTGAAATAAGCAGAATGCATGTGTGTGTCTTTTTCCACCCCTCCCCAAGTGGGAGGAAAATTTAGACTGCAATAAGGGTTATACAGGGTGTAACTCCCTGTGTAAATTTAAAGTGACCTAAGGGACATAATTACATAAATCTCATCATGAGACAATATACTTTTTATTTGTTTGAATTTTATTTGTATTGGTAAAACTGACCTGGAACTGACACAAGTTTATTAGAAAAAGGACTCTCTAAAACAGTGTGGGCTGGCCTTCTTACTTAAGATGGATGTGCCAACTTCTAGTATGATTAGAGAAATGGATAACTCACTAACATCTGTGCAAACTACAATAAAAAGGGATTTAGTGTTACCCCAAGGAAGGCAAAAGAGGCTGTCTGTCCATTAAACGCTTTATTACAGTGCCGGCAGCTTTTTTCTAATTCAGTTATTCCTACACAGCGCTCAACATTCTGACTGCCTGTCAACCTACCAGACAGTGCTTGGGGCTTCCTAAGTTTTTTGTGCAAGGTAGATGACAATCAGATGAGTCACTGAGCAGGGGAAGCGCCTGACCCTAGTGAGGGATTAACTACAGAAAGTGAGTGTGATCAAGTCACACCATTACTTAGAATTTTCACAGTCAATTTCTGAAAATATGAGATAAGTCCTTAAAGAGGCAGCTCTTTCAAGAGCTACAAGGAGCTGGGCCAGTTTCCTTTCCTGCCTGGTAGGAGGCAGTGCCTGGAGGGGGAAAGAGGCCTGTTGGGGGCCGATGCAGGAGCCCCAGTTCACTCTGCTAGGTGATGCTGAAGCAGTCTTGCCTTGAGGTCTGCAGGTATCCACTGCTTTTATGCCCTCCCAGATAACAAGCATCCCAAATAGGCAGCAAAAAACATATTCCTCCTGGGAATTGACTAAGTCTCTTTCACTTTTCTCTTGGCTCTAGGTGGCTTCAGCTGGTAAGGCAGCCAAAGCCAATCTCCTACGTCCTGTCTCCCTTCTCTTCCCTGCAGCACCCCACCCCTCCCCCCAATAGACTGAAATGCAGCTATAGGACTGTTCTCTCTCTCTCTTTTTTTTTTTTTTTGCCTTGGGAGAATTTATCCAAGTATTTCTCCCAAATAGAATGTCAAGGTTCATTCCATTGGTAGGGCCATATATTTATATGTACGTGTGTGTAGTATGTATGTGTATGCATGTATATATGTTGGTGTGTGCATATGTATGATATGTATAAATATATACCTGATTATATGTACATACAAGACACATACATGTGAATGTATACCACACACGCAGGCATATTCACCAGTATATATATACATATATATATATGTATATATATACTACAAGATCCACATGTACATACTTATGTGTGTAGCCATGACAAGGGTCATTCCATTGATAGTGTTATAATTATATGTGTATATACATACACTTGCACATACACACATTTCCATGTATATGTACACACATATACACATACATATATGTATATATGCCCAGAGTCATTCCATTTATTGGACCATACTTAATAGTATATATACATTGTGAGCACAATATATGTGCACATATATATTAATATACTACCAGCATGTATATGTATATGTATATATGCCAATGGTTTTTCCATTAGTAAAGTTATAGTTATAATATATATGTAAGGTGTCCCTGTATAAGTATATGCATGTATACACATATGTACATATATGCATATGTATATATGTATTGTCATAATTATAACCCGACCGATAGAATTACCCTTGGCATACCATTTGAGTTAAATACTTAAGAAACTTCTATGTTTGTCTATCTATCTATCTATCTATCTATCTATCTATCTATCTATCTATCTATCTAGTTCTTTAGAAAGACAAGCCCTTTGCATATGAACTCAATTCAATAAACATTTTTTCATGAGGTACCTATGTGTCAGAAATGCTGAAGATATAAATAGAACAACAAACACAACGACTCCTGCCCAAATGGAGCTTCCATTACACTCAATGGAAACAACATGAGCATAGATAAGAAATATAAAATCTATTCAAAAGCACCTTAGGAGATCAAGGGAAAAACAGCAAATCCTCTAACAATGTGATATGATGGAAATAATGTCAAATATGAAATCAGCTCTGCTCCCTAATACTGGTGTGACCTTGAACACATCCCTTCACTTCTCAGGTCTCGTTTTCCTCCACTGTGAAATGGACTTGATCATCTCTAAGATTTCTTTCACCTTTATGACTGATTCTCACAGCAACTGTGCTGAAATTGATTCCATTTTACAGATGAGAAAACTGAGACTGAGAGAGATGAAATGTTTTTCTCAGTCTTCCTCATGTCCAAATCATTTGGCTACCAGTCCTGTGCTCTTTCCATACAATTCAACAGCTTATTAAATTCCTACTACGTATAAAGTACCATTCTTTGGTGCACATTTATAAAGTAACCACTATGTGTCAATCATTGTACCTGGTGTCAGGAGTATAAAAACAAAAATGAAATATTTTCTTCCCTCAAGGAGTTTGCATATCCTACAGGGAGGCAACATGTAGTCACATAAGAATATACAAGGTAATTTGCAGGAATCAGCACATATCTCATAAAGGAAAGACGTGTTACTTTAGCTGAGCTTTGAGGAGGCATGGAGGACCAGACTTCGTGTATGCAAAGACATAATACAGGAGACAGTATGCCATGTAGGAGGAACAGTTAGAAGGTCAATAGGTTGTCTGGAATACAGAGTGTAGGAAAGATAGTAATGTGTAATAAAACCAGAAAAGTAAGCTATAATCAAATTATGGAGGGTTTTAAGGGACAAAGGAATTTGTATTAAATTGCAGAGGTAATAGGGATCCAGAGAAGCTTTTTGTGTAAGGGAGTGACATTGTCAGATCACTGTTTTGGAAATATGGCTGGTAGCTAAGTAGGCGGAATACGGTTTTGCAGGGAGGATGAGTACCTCTGGTGTGACGGCTTGCTGAGTCCTTTTTAGGGCTGCTTATTCAATGTAGGCATCCACCTATCACCCAACTCTCACCTGTGGCTCCAAAAAGCTATTATACATGACTTTTTATTACATAACTATGTAAAATGTGTGCACATGACTATGTACTCAACATACCCTCTTAGGCCAAAATAACAGTATGAATCAGTTCTCTGCCATGTGTGAAAATTTTGGCCTAACAAGTAACATCAAGAAAATAGAGGTTCTCTTACCAGCCAGCATTACACCATCTCATACATGAAACCATTGGTCACAGTAAATGGAGAAATTTTGAATGTTGTGGATAAATTCACTTACCTTGGCATTATACTTTCCAGAGATGATCACCTAGGTGATGAGGCTGATGCACACATTGCCAGAGATGGCCCAGAATATAGGAGGCTCTGAAAGAAAATATGGGAGAGAAGGGGTATTACTAGACTCACTACCAAACTGAAGAACTACAGAGCCATTGTGCTGACCTCATTGTTGTAAGCCTGTGGAATCTGGACAGTCTACTAGCACCATTCCAGGAAACTGAATCACTTCCAGAATAGTCTTAGGAAGATTCTGAACCTGGTAGGATAAGGTGCCAGACACTGAGGTCCTTTCTCTAGCCAAACTGCCAAGCATTCCAACTCTAGTGCAGAGAGTACAACCCCAATAGACTGATCATGTTGTTCAAATGACGAAAATATCGTTGCCTAAAAGACTATTTTACAGAGAAGTCACACAAGGAAAATAGAACATATAGAAGTCAGAAGTGCACTCTCAAGGTCTCTCTCAAGAGCTTTAGAATCAATTGTGAGACACAGGAGGCACCAGCACAGGAGTGTCCAGCATGGCATATCTGCATCAAAAAAGACGTAGTACTTTATGAACAAAGCAGAATTGTAGTAGCTCAAAAAAGAAGTGAAATTCATAAGTTTAGGGACATCTCCACTCCAAATGTTTATATGGACTATTTGTGCCTGACATGTGGTAGAGTCTTCTGAGTTCATCTTGGTCTCATCAGACACAGTTGGATACTGTATGCTGACCCCGACAAAGTATTGTCATTTAGGTCTTCATCAAGACAAAGAATAACAACCAACAAACCAGCATGTACAGTGGCCATACTTGGGTAAAACCACTGAGACAGGCCAAATCAGGTTGAGGGTAACTGGAAAGCAGGACTTAAACCCATTAGAGGGATGCCTACCCTGAGCATATGAAGACTTCCCCCAGTGAAATAGGTGGATGAGAACCATTTGTTCCAACAGACATGAAGGTGACTGATGAAAGTGCTGTGGAGAGCTCAGAGCTTGGTCAAACATCAAAGATGCCATGGTGATCCAATGCATCCCAGACCATCACCCATCATCCTGAATTCTGTCTTGTCATAGCATTTTGATGCAATGGAGGAGAGAGTAAGGCTGATAATGCTGTGCAGCTCTGTCTCACTTAAATCCAGTTCACAGGCAAGTCAAGACATCACCCCATGATGCTACTGGTGTTCTTCAAAAATGAAAGATGAGCAACAATGAGGTGCAAGTTGAATTGGAAAAAGGAAAAACTGGAGGCACAGAGATCAGTTATTGCAATAATTTAGGCAAGGAGCAATGAGGGCCTGATCTAGGATGGTGGCTGACTGAGTGGATGAGAGATACAAGGACAACAAAGAAAAGTTGTTCAAGTTTTCAAGGAATTCAAATTCTAACATCACTATTGGCAGAGATTTAGAATGGGCTCCCGAGATACAAGGAAGTGGAGGATGTGGTCCATGTACTCAAAAGACTCAGAGTCTGGTTAGGATGGGTCTGGTTTTGCTGTTTATCAAAAAAATAGAAATCATAGTAAAACCTTCTCTGCTAAGTGTGTAAATGTTATGTAAGCAACAATAGAAACTGAGGCTTCCTGTTCCTGCTTCACTATTAATGATACTTTCTTCCCGCTTTCCAAAAAATAATCCAAGTTAAATCAAGCAATGAAACCAATGTTCCTCAGTTTTCATGTCACACGTTCAGTTTTCACCAAAGTAGAGTGGTACAATGGAAAGACTATTGGTTTAAGTCCCATTTGTGTGTGTGTGTGTGTGTGTGTGTGTGTGTGTGTGTGTGCTTGTCTTATTCCCTGCGTGACTTTGGGCAAGTCATCAAACCTTATGGAGGCAGCAAGACTGAGTTCAAACCTGCCTTCAGACACACACACACACACACACACACACACACACACATATATACACCACATGATACACATGTACAACCTTATGTATATAGCTCTGACCCTGGGCAAGTTGCTTAACCTTTGTTTAACTCAGTTTCTTCATCTGTAAAGTATGAACAATAATATTCTTACAGGGTTATTCTGAGGATCAAGTGAGATAGTATTTGTAAAAAGCTTGTCAACATAATAAGAGCTGCTATACATATTTTAGGACATATTGGTTCTTTCCTTTTCCCCTAATCATCTTTGAAAATAGATCCAGTACTGGTACTGCTGGGTCAAATGGTATAGGCAGTGTAATAACTCTTGGGGCATAATGGCAGATTGCTCTCCAAAATGGTGAGATCAGTTCACAATTTCACCAAATGTGAAATAGTGTCCCAATTTTTCCACATCCCTTCCAACATTTGGTTTTCTCCTTCAATCATCTTAGCCAATCTGATAAGTGCATAATGATATCTCAAGGTTGTCTTAATTTGCATTTCTCTAATCAATAATGATTTAGAACACTTTTTCATATAACTATAAATTATTTTGATTTATTATCTGGCACATGATAAGGGCTATATGAAGGATTATTCCTTCCTTCCCTGGCCCTCAGTTTTCTCATCTGTAAAATAAAGGGGTTGGACTAGGGCAGAGGTTCTTAATCTTTTTGTGTTATGGACCTTTCAGCAATCTGGTGTAGCCTATGGATTGACTCATTTTCTCAGCATAATGTTTTAAAATGCACAAAATAAAATGTATAAGATTATAAAGCAAACCAGATATACTGCAATAGTTTTTAAAACATTTAAAAATAACAAATGTAGAGATTCTAGGTTAAGAACCCCCAGTTTCTGAAATCTTTTCTAGTTTTAGATGCTTTAGATATTTGAACCTAAAAAGATTGGGTGCCAGGTTGGTTCACATTTCTCTCTCACTGTCTCTCCATGTATGTATACACACATGGGCATATGCACATATATTATGTATATATATGTGCATGTATTGTGTGCATATGTGAATGCACCTATATATGTGGATATACACAAGTATGTATATATGTATGTGTGTGTATGTATATGATGATGAAATAAAGAAGAAAGTGAATTATGCCCAAGACCCTTCAGGTTTAGTCTGGCCAAAACAGGTGAATAATCTGTGCTACCTCCTGAATTAGACTGAAACAATTAGCATCATAAATTTAGAGCTAGAAGGGGCCTTAGAGGTAATCTAGTCCAGTTTCCTTCTTTTACAGATAAGGAAACTGAGTCTGAGAGAGGTTAAGTGATGTCCCAAATAACACAAGTGAAATTTTTAACCTAAGTCCTCTGATTCTGGAGCAAAGGCTCTTTCCACTGAGCAGATGTAATACAAATCTAGGTCTCCTGACTACAAACCTAGCCTCCCACTGCACCATACTGCCTTATTCTATCATAAAGTTAACTGATAAGCTTAGGGCTTTTATATTTCTATATTAAAATTGCCACATTCATTAGTTAACCAGGGTAAACTATGCTTCCTTTTAAAACAGTCTTCTCTAACTTATTGTCCTAAAAGGGAAAGAAAAGACAAAAAGAAAGAAAAGAAAGAAGAAGGAGAGAAAAGGGAAAAAGAGAGGAAAAGAGAAATGAAACAGAGGTTGAAAAGAATAGCAATCATTTCTTTTTGACACTGTATTTTTAATGTTTGTAGGGCTATTCTCCGTTAAGGAAATGCTTCATTGTCATTGAACAGGGAACCATTAAAGGCACCTTGGAAATTTGGACCCTTTTAGTAGAATCAGGGCTTAAATAGCAACTTAATTTATGACACTTCTCTAGGCTGATGGCATTTTTGTTCTCAGGTAAGGTCATCTCAATATATATCCCTTCCATAGTTTCCCATTTAGAGAAAGCCAATACAGGAGTCTTTTATTCTTTACTTTCAAGTAACTGATTATTCAGCTGCTAAAATGTAAGTCACATATGTATGTATGCACGTTTTGATTCTGTGGTGTGTTCCTAAAAGAGGGCTCCTTTATATCTGTGTGTAAAAGAAAAAAGTAAAAAGGGGTGGGGGGGGGGAGAACCACAAATAAGCATGTGAATAATTAGATCAGAGATAGATGCCACCTTTTCTCAGTGTTGAAACTGGGGGGTTGGGGGAGTGCTAGCGTGTAATTGACATAATTGATCTATTTTTTCCCCTTTTTTGCTGCAGTAATTCTTTATGCATGCCATTGTTGCTGTTATTATCCAAGATGTGATCTTGTGTGGTTGATAATACTGACTAGATATGAATACTGGTAAGTACCAGCCAATCACAAATCTATAGTGTCTATTTCTGCATCACCAGGTGCTATCTCGTGGGAAATATCCTCTTTTTTGGCAGGCACACAGAGCGCTGCATTATCTGTCATTTTCATTAGATTCAAGCTACAGCTGAGCCAAAAAGACTTAGTTCTAGCATATGTGCTCAAAATGGCCAAGATGAGATTGTCCAAATTCACCCTTTCAGGATTGCATTAGGAAACAACTGGAGCTAAAGCTAAAAATTAGAGGGAGCAAAGCATCTGAATTCCATTTGGGGAAGCTGCAAGCAACATAAGCTCCAAAAATCTGAGCTTATCTTAGCGATCACCTCTGAAGATCAGCAGAGACTCTGCAAATTCAATGTTTTTCAACACATCCTTTGTGTGGATTGATGGGGGATGTCAGCCTAGAGATCTGAGGGTATCAGGAGAGGGAAAATTCCATCCCATTCTGGGCACTCCACAAGTAGCATCCCATTGAGGTTTTTTGAGGGGAGAGTGGAGGTCAGAAGGAACAAGACCCCCAGGGTCCTATGAAAGGCCATCCTAGAATCCTACGGAAAGCAGTCTGGCAATGCTGGGTAATTAGATTGCTCCAGTGACATGAGCATCAAGGGGATCTATTGGGCTGTAATAAAGCAGTTGCATAAAATAGCCAGTTGCTAAAAGGTTGGATTTTCTGATGAAACTAAATTGAATTATTTCCTCGACTACTCTATAAAATCCAATACTGGGTCTAGGTGTGAGTGCACAGGGATGCATCTCAAAATTAAATCCAAAGAGAAATGAATCCTATGGCTCCAGGTCAGGCCATGCTTAGAGATTGAATATCTGTAGTACTAACAGTAGCTATTCATCCTGCTCAGTGGTCCAAGCAGCATCTTAATTGTTACTAAGGGAGATAAGAGGAAGCCTGGCATCATGACTAAAAGGCTGGCCTTGGAGTCAGGTAGACCTAGGTTCAAGTTCCGTATCTGATGTAGACTAGTTATGTGACCCTAGTGAAGTTGCTTAACAGTTCACTGAGTCAAGTAACCCTCTAACACAATACATTACAGGGAGGAAGGAAGGAAGGAAGGAAAGAGGGAGAGAAGGAAGAAAGGAAAGAAGGAAGGAAGGAAGGAAAGAAGGAAGGAAGGAAGGAAGGAAGGAAGGAAGGAAGGAAGGAAGGAAGGAAGGAAGGAAGGAAGGAAGGAAAGAAGGAAGGAAGGAAGGAGGAAGAGAAGACCAAGGAAGGAATGAACCAAGGAAACAAGAAATGAAGAATCCAAGAAAGGTAGTGTAGATTTGTGAAGTGCTAATGACACTCTTTTGGACTCAATGGAATTGACTCAATTTCTCCATCTCCAGCCTACTGCAATGCTGGGAATATAATGAGTCTATAGAATATTTCCAAATTGTGCATAATGAAAAAGAACACTGGATTTGGACTCAGAGGACTTGGTTTTGAATCCCACATCTTTTACTTCTCATCCATATGTTCTTGGACTTTCAATAAGCCACAGGCTTCCAAGGCTTCTCCTCTGTAAAAATCATTGAGGACAGGCATTGAGAGTGAGAGGAGGAAGTTGGTTATTTCTAAGTAGCTAAGGAAGTTATAGGTTAACTCTAAGGTTCCTGTCGGAGCTGAATGCTGTGATCCTATGGTGTCCATTCCATGATATTGTGCTGGAAGATTTGCCCCCAAACCTGCATCTTGTGTTTCTAGGGAATAAGAGGGGGGAGTGAATAAATGCAATGTCAGGACAGACCTTTGAAAGAACAGACTCAGTCAGCAGGCTTTTGTCTAGCAGAGGTTTTTAACATGAGGTCCATGAACTTGCGGGTTATTTTTAATATTTGCACAACTATTTCAATATAATTGACTTATTTTGTAATCCTGTAGATTTTTTTAATGCATTTGCAGCCATTATTCTGAGAAGGGGTCCATAGATTTCATCAGGTTGCCAAAGGCATTCATGATGTCAAAAAAGTTAAGAATCCTTGTTCTGTAGTTATTCATAGTGAATCATATTGATCTGAATCATGCTCTATAAGTTTTCAATGGGTAGAATTTAGCAGCTTGCCTGTGTATTCTAAATGCAAGGGTAACATGATGCATCTTAAACCTCCTCATTAAAAAAAATCACAACTATTTTTGAAAAGATTTTTTTCCTCATATAATACTTTGCATTGGTCCACCTTATGCTGTTTTGATACACACAAAAAATATTTTTTATTTAAAGATAAAAGGGAAAAAAAGACATCATCTTGTATTTTGCTTTCATTTATCCCCATGTTAATGGAAACAAGGTAAGATGATCTGAAAACATTTGAGTGAAAGAACATACAAATAAACTTTCAAACTGTCTTTCAGCAAGTGAGTCTAAAGTTATTGAATATGCAAATTGCCTTATTAAAAGAAGAATGATGTCTTTTTCAGCAATCAGTTTAATTACAGTGAAACCCTTCAATAGAGAAATCAACTTGTTTCTCAGAGTAAAAATTCTTTAGAAAGAGAATTTAGGTATAACAGATCAAAATTAGAAAATTTACACTTTGTGAAAAAATACTTGCATAAATAGGCCGAGAGCCCCTGGGGGGTGTGTAGGCATAAAATGGGTAAGTATTGAAGAGAAATAGAAGGTAAGCTTAACAATTCCTTGACAGTCCCTTGTTTGGCACCGCTCCCCCCATCCTATGCGTCTCCCATTCCTCTATGTACTAAAACTCAAAGAGAGAACAGATGTAATGGTCTATGAAATGTATTTATCCTAAGTTTGTCAGGGTGCCCATAACTCAAGCCACCAACTTCAGCTCCCAGGGTCTACAAGATGGGTAAAAGTGCAGGGAGGGGTGTTGATTTGGGCTCTAAATATCATTTTCTCAGGGACTCTTGAACAGCATAGAGCTCATTGTTCTCCCATATTCCCTGAGGCCGGAGGAGAAGTGATCTATTTGTATAGAAAAACATCCCAGTAGGTCTGCCTTCCCCATTAGTGCCCCCAGTCACTAACATGTTCCTCTGTACCCCTCCATTAAAGCTTTCCTGTCCTATGTCCCATCCCCTTGAGGTCCTGCTCTGTGCTGGCCCATAACAAATGTGATGTTTTGTGGATGCTAATTCAATTCAACAAACAATAAATACCTACTATGTGCAAGGCACTATGCTAGGCATCTGGACTATAAGGTCAAAGATGAAATATATTCATATATTGTCCCTCTCAGGTAACATGTACATTTTAATAGAATTCTTTTGATCCTTAAGACAGAAGATGAAAGTGGATTAATGCATGAGCTTGATAAAAAAAAAAAAAACTGTTTCCCCATTGTTCAAGAATCCAGTTCTTCTGTTGCCACTCACTACCCATCAGCAGGAAGGAAAAGCCATGATCCCTCCACTTATTCCAGCTGTGATGTCTTTTTCTACTCTTCTCTGCACCCAGGAATATGGAGACTCTTACCATTTTGTAGCAGTACAGGGATCGTTCCGTCCTAGCTGAGTGGAAGTCCATGGTTCCTTACTTCAAAATCACAGTATCTGCTGGCTTTGTTTTAAAAAGTGGTCCCAGATGTTGATCCTGCCTTTTTGTAACATGCAGTAAACAAGAGCTCAGCAAAGATGTTTTAATCGTATATTTTCTATTGAGGATTTTGAGAGCTGCAGGGAGGTTACCCTCAGAGGTATGATTGAGTTATTCTCAAAAACCTGCCTTTTGAAAACATATCTTACTATTAATTGCTTCCCCTCTTATTTTCTCAGCCTCTGTCTGTTAATAAGAATAACAATAACTAGTATTTATATAGGACTTTGAAATTTGTAAATGCTTTACATCAGCTCATTAGACTGTGAGCTACTTGAGGGTAGGCAGGGATTCTCTTTTGCCTTTCTTTGTATCCCTGGCACTTAATACAGTGCCTGGCACATGGTAGGTGTTTAATAAATGCTTATTGACTGACACAAAAACCGTGGGAGGTGGGTGCTATCCTTATCTTCATGTTACAGATGAGGAAACTGAGGCAAACAGAGGCTAATGGACAAGCTCAGGATCAAATAGCTAGTAAGTGTCTGAGAGTAGATTTGAATTCATGTCTTTCTAACTCCATGTCCATTGCTCTATCCACTATGCCTCCTAACTGCTTCCATCACAAAAGCTGAAATCAACAAATCCTGTAATCACTTGACCCCATTTGGGTCAATATAATAACATGCTCAATAATGATGTCCCAGTCAAGTCCTAGACAAACGTACAATGAAGTGCTGCCATATTCTGAAGTCCCCAGCTTCCTAGGTCCCTTCTGTCCTGAGCTCTGACCATTCAGCTGTTTCTCCTGGATTCTGCAACCCCCAATATAGGATTGATGGCTTATCTGTTTCACTGTCAATGACAAGGAGGTCACTCTATCTATGACTTAGTAGATAAATCCTAGGGAACTGCTTGCAGCCCATAGGGGTGATGTGACTGGTCCAAAGTCACACAATGGGTGTCAGAGCTAAGATCTGAACCCAGGTCTTCTTGACTCCAAGGCTACTACTTTAACTACTGTATAAGTAGACTAGATGTGATATGTAATTTGTACAGAGCATAGAGTATATGCTCAAAATGATAGAGAAAGGGGTACAGAATATATGTATGTATTTCATGCTGGCCAATGGCCACACCACAGGAAAAACCAATATGAAATTGAGAAATTCTGCTTCCAAAATTTCAATGTTTAAATTGTACTTCTTATGTCTTGATCACAGATATTTCTTTGTGGAAGTGCTGACTGAACTTAGCTCACTAACAGGAAAGTTAATACATGGAATTCAAATACACTTATGAAACGCAAACATTGTTTCATATATTAATGATCCATAGTGATCTAGAATCAAAGTAATTGGTAAACAATTTAATATTTTCTTGTTTGTTGGAAATGGAAATTCAGTTCTCTTCTACAAACACATTAAATTTTCTCTCTATGTATGTCTAAGGCACTGAACTAGGTTTTAAGGGTCCATAGTGACTAGAGCCCCTGGATGAGAGTCAGGAAGATTTGAATTCAAATCCAACCTCAGATACTTGTGTGACCCTGGCAAGTCATTTAACCTCTGTTTGCCTCAGTTTCCTCATCTGCAAAATGGTGATAATAATAGGACCTACCTCCCAGGGTTGTTGTGAGGAGCAAATAAGATAATAATTGTCAAGCACTTAGCCCAGTGCCTGGCACAAAGTAAAGGCTATAAGCTATTATAGTTATTATCATGAAATGGGACTCTGATCATACCATCAAGGAACTTACAAACTAATAATAGGGGGTTAAGGCACATACATGACTAACCCTGATACAAAGCAAGTTATAAATGCAGTGAGGAAATCCAGATGAAGTGATATTAGACATTAATAAAATAATGAATGGATTTGCTGAGACATTCGTGGCCTTTAGATATTCTGTTCTTGGCTACAGAAAATGTGTCATATTCAGAAAGCACAATCTCTAGAGCAGGGGTGGAGAACCTGCAGCCTTGAGATAACATGTGGCCCTCTAGGTCCTTGTGTGGCCTTTTGACTGAATCTGATTCAGTCATACTTGAGGACCTAGAGGACCACATGTGGCCTCAAGGCCATAAATTCCCCACCCCTACCCTAGACTATATGAAGAAAATTCTTCTTTGAAAGAAGTTTGTGCATGCATCTGAATTGGCCACTTCTGTGGACTAAATGGGAAAAAGTCCCCACATGAATTGGGCTTTCAGTTTGTTAGGCTTTGATGACAGTGAGAAATGGACATTTTATCAGAGAGGAAAGAAGAGAAAGAAGACTGAGAGAAGAGAAGAGAATCTTGGAGGAGAACTGGGAAGGTCAATGGTAGAGAACAAAAAGTTTCTGAAAAGCAGAGGCAGTGGAGAATTGCTGGTGGAGGAGGCTCGTAGATTTACAGCATGGACTGCTCTGATGGAAATCTGTAACTACCACTCAAACACTTGTCCGACCCTGCATGCATTGTGGCTTTTATTTTTAAACTAGAACGAAACATCCTCCTCCCTTATCCCCACCAAGCCACAGTAACAACTCAAAATCCGGACCATTGTGAGATTCCAGTACTTGGCTCTCCCTGAGAAAAGATGGGGTTGGCATGAGTAAAAATGAGGCTAGTGGAGTCATCCCTGTCCAAAGTGGCCATTTGTCTACATAACAAAGGGACTGAACAATTTGGCCCCGTTCATCATGATTGGCAGGGCATGCTCAGGAGAGGTGCTGGGCTGGAATGATGTCGAAAAGTTCTATTACGGAACACAGACAAGGTCAGCTTCCTGCAGAGATTAGCAGCAAGGAGCCCTGGTCCCCAGTGTCTTAGCTGGTTGGCATGTAGGGCTTTGTGCTTTGTTGATCGACTTTAATAAAAAAACAAAACAAAACAAAACAAACTGTTTTTCAAGTGTTAAATGTTATGTGTATAAATGTTATCAAAACTGTGAAGAAAAATGCCCCATGAATGACTTAAGCTAAAATAATCTCTCCCAAGCTGTCATGGATATTTTTACAATATTTTAGATAGAATGATTGGTTTTAGAGGAATTGTTTGGATTATCTCCCTCAGGGAATATATCTGTAGAGCAGTTACTAAGCATAACAGTTATGTAGTCAGAGTTATGTCAGAGTCTTTAGAAGCCCACCTGCAAAATGTTTTAAAAGACCAAGTTTTCCTTCAACAAAGGAATTCTTCAGGGGTAAAAAGAAAGGTTGGGAAGAGAGAGAAAGGGTCTTTCTCAGTTAATTCCAGTTTTTCCTTACCCACTAAATGGCTCATAGCAGGGCGTGTGTAGTATGTAGAGGATGGAGAAGGTTGGTGGGAGCTAAATGGTAGTCTTCCTGCTAAAGGAGGCCCTTCAGGGGCTCCTGGGCTCCAGGGAAAGGGAGACTGTGTCTCCAGCACCAAAATGTGAAGGTAACCACAGAATAGCTACATTTTGGAGTTGGGAGGAAAGTATATTTTGGCATAATTCCTTTCTCAGTCCCTTTTGCCATTCAGGCCAACTGATGGGAAATTGTGAGACCTGGGCTAGTCTGTACTCAGTCCTGGCATGCTAGGTCCTCAGGCATAGGCCTGGTAGAGTCTGACCCCCTGGATTAGACAGTTCCCCAGACCAGAATAGGTTGTTTTAATGACTAAGCAAGTCTGATACTAGCCAATCAATGGGACTTTGCTGTGTATCCAGTCCTGTACTACATGCTGTGGAACGTAAAAAAGACAGTCCCCACCTTTGAAGTGCTTATAACAATAATGGGGAATGACCAGGGTAGAGTCATGGGGGTAGAGCAACTTTGTCCCAGAACATCGACATAAGGGAGTGGAATTCCTCCCAAGGCAGCACCCCTCCCGTACTCCCAGAGCTCCATCAGCATGCTCTTCCTGGCCTGAACACCCCAACTTCTTTACACAGCTATCCTAAGGTTCCTATCATACTTCCTTCCCAGCAACCTGCTACCTGCATCTCTCCCTTTGCAATACCACAGAACTTGAGAGGTCAAAGCCCATCATCTATATAGTGGGAAAAAGGGCTTGAATCTCAGGGGAACTCAGATGCTAACCCTTGTAATATTACTGTATTTGAGACCTTCCTGGCTATATTTCATATTAATTCCGTTTCACATACTGTAGTGTTTAGTTAAAATGAACTGTTAACTAGTCCTGTTCTTGGCCTCTCTCACTTCCATGTACTCCCACAGGCTGAGTCCTATGCCTAGAATTACCTTCTTCATCATCACCCTCTGAAATTCTCCTCTTCCTTATTGATCCAACGCAGATATCTCTTTTCTAAAAGTCTTCCCTGATCCTCCCAACTCAAAATGATTTATGTTTCCCTCAAATTCTTCTAGAATACTTTGACTTGGCCTCATCACTTTCATAAGATGACATTCTACTCAGTACCATACTGATTTGCATACATGTCATCTTACCCCTCCATTTCCTTTGGCAAATAAATGGTGAGCTCCTTGAGGAAGGGATAGAAGGTGAGCTTTTTCCTTTTTGTATCCTTAATGAAGTGCTTTGAAGATAGTAGGTGTTGAATAAGTGTGTGTGGAATGGAATGTTTAACTGAATTCATGGTGGGCAAAACAACAGAAGAGAAAAAATGGAAGTTAACCCAGAGTAGTAAAAATAGGAAGCTGTGGCCTGGTTGTAGTGGAAGACATGCTTGGAATAAGGAAGAGATAAAGTTTGACAGGAAAAGCAGAGGTAGATAGTAGGGGACAATTCACGACAAATCTGGAATTTCATGACAAAGAAAATGACCTAACCTAATATTGCCTGACATTAGAAGATAAGATCCTTAAGGACAGAAACTGACTTAGCTTTTTCTTTGTATCATGACATACTGTGTTGTATGAAGTAAGTGCTTAATAGATACTTGGCAATTGGCTGGTTTGTTGACTGACATATCAGACTTGACCAAGGGTAGGAAGCAGACCAATGAATTTGGAGTCAGGGGAGGCTGGGCTCCCATCTCATCTCTCCCATTTATTTATAGTTGACCATCAATAAGACACTAACCTCAGTTTCTGAGATCACTTTTAGCTGCAATACTATTATCCTATGCAGTATATTGGGGATGTGGAAGTAAATAGCAATGAAGCATATTTCATTCAGGGAACCCAATATCTACCGTGGAATTCCAGAGGTAACACCTTTAGAACCCATCACTGGGTAGAAATTTCCTTTCCTCATATAGTGACAAATTCTTTGAAGATTACCAAGTGTTAAGAAAGGAACACATGCACAAATACATAAACCCACCCCTCCTGTAGAACTGCCAAAATTGGTTTCCAACCCCTGCTTAGACTTACCATTGGAAATGGATGTTTTAGACTGTCATAAGACATCATCAGCTTCATTGATGGGGACAGCTACCAAGGCAGGTGGGACCCAACTTTAAAGTGCCTCAGTGGAGCACAGATCCAAATTGAAGTGTTGGGTTGATGACAGGTACCAGCTGCCTCAATCACAAGATGCTACTAATCTGTCATGCCTCCTCTTCCCCATGGTGAGAGGTATTTTTTCCCCCAGGTTCCTCCCTCCCTACCCAAGCTCCCTTCTTATCCCAAGACTGGAACTCATGTTAATCAGTTTTCTAGCTACTCTCTGTAGATACCAGGCTGTCAACAGGGTTCCAGTCTGACACTTGGCTAGGAGGGGGAACTCCAAGCCAAAAGGAAGCCCTATTCATTCATTCAAGCCACAAGCATTTATCAAGCACCTTTTGTTTACAGAACACAGTTCCTGGTTTTTAGTCCATCATTATGCTAAAGACCAGGAATAAAAACACAAAGAATAAAATACTTCCCAAAGAGCTTATATTCTACAAGGAGAGACAAGAAGTATCTGCTAAGGAAATATAAAGAGAATAGCTACGTGAGAACTGAGTGCTAGCTGTTGAGGGGATCAGGAAAGACATGATTAAGGTAGTAATTTTACAAGGGTATCCTCTCCTTTCCCCTAACAAAATTACCTCTGTCTCATTCTACCCTACTCCAACCTTGCACCAAGGTTTTCTGCCTGCAAACAACCTCCTCTCCAAAAATTACCTGTATAATTTAGCTACTGGGAGTCCCCCTACAGGTGTCCAGAAGCTGCAAATGGAGGCATGAGGCCTCTGGATAGAGGCTTAGGACTGAGTCAACCACCTATTTTGAACTCTGATTGCATTTAAAGGTCTGAGGCATATACTTTAACTCGCAATCAAATATTTCAATCTCTGTTTCTTTGCTATAGGACAATCTCTGTTCTCTTTCACTCTAAGTAGAGGAAAAGTGGTGCAATGACTAAGGTATATTTAATCAGATATTAAAAATGGTTTAATCTCAGAAAAATGTAGAAAATTACTTATTTTCTATTGCAAAAATTGGGAGTGCTATGGTACTCAAAGATGGTAATGAGAAGCTGGAGTGATGATATATGATATAGATAAATATTGTCTGCAAAAAGAAAAATTCCCAAGACATGGTTATTTATACACACACACACACACTCCTCCTATCCAAACATAGATCATAAGCTCCTCAAAATCAAGGACTGTATCACTACCAAATAAAATACACTAAATAACCAAAAGAAGTATAGTGCAAAAGTCTAGGGGAACTCAAAGAAAGAAAAGAAATCCCTTCTGACTGGAAGCAATCCAGGAAGACACCATAAATGAGGTTGACTTTGACTTACTTCTTTGGGGCTATGTAAGATTGCCTCAGACAGAGGCAAAGATGTAGTCTCCTCCTAACTGAAGCATCTCTATCTGACGCTTAGAGTAAGCAAACAATGCTTTTTGATGCCTTTGGAGTGATAGATCAGAACCAGTGAGCTTTACTGCTAGTTACTATTTACTTTTGCAAGTCAGTAAGAGAATCAATTTTTTTTTCAAAACAGTCTTTTAATGAAATAGTACAGAAAGAAAACTACCAGTAAAATGTTCCCTACATAAAACTGGGAGCCATAAATACACCTTCCTTCAGTGGAATCATTTTCCAAGTTAGAAGAGAATCTTAATAGTCATCCAGTCCAACTGCCACATTTTACAGATAAAGAAGATTTAAGCTCACAGACATTTAATTTTCAAAGTCATATTAGTAGGAAGAGACAAAGCTGAGATTTGAAACCGGGTCCTTGGATTCGAAATCTACCATGTTTTCCATTGTATCATGCTGCCTCACTTGGAAGGTCACTAATACTCAGGGAATGTGTATGGAAGGCAGACACAGAGAATATAAATTGCCAGGGAATACATGCAGAAGGATACAAATGCTCAAGACACACATACCCAAGAGATAACTCATGCTTCTGATATAGTAGGACTGCTGATACTAATGCAACTCTACCTGTTGAGCATATTTCTTGAGTGGGATACAGTGTTTGCCCTCAAGTAACCTGTGTCAGGTATAACTCTCTGCTGGTCTTATGTGATTGCTTCTGCATGGTCTTCTGGTGGTTTCATGATTGCGTAATTGACAAGATTTTCTCTCTTAACAGCCTTGGCGCTTTATCTCTTTAGGGCATTGATGGTCATTTTTATTCCTGTGTGCTTGAATACATTGTGAGAAAACCTCTTCCTGATGTCTGGTTATAGAGAAGATTATCAGCCACTGTATCCCAACAGGGTCAAAGCCTTAAAGAGTGACTCTATTGTCTAGGTTTTTAGAGTTGGGACTGAATGTCAATTTTTTGTCCCTGACAACCCTCTGACTTAGAGCTAGAAATTCTAAGGATCTGTTGGTCTTACATGTAAATGAAAGGAAAGGGAAATCAAGAACAAAACCCCAATCTTTTATTACAAATTCCAGACTTTATTGTTTGTACATGTCCAAGGAGAAGTCTCCTTGGTTGGAGCCATCCTACATATTGATTAGTTTTAATGATAATGAGCTCCAAGGTATAGCATGCAGGTATCCCTTCTAATAAATTCACTTGATTCCCTTGTCATATATTGTAAGTATAGGACCAGGATAACTTCCATATAATTAAGCTTTTAAGATTTCCTTAGTTTATCAGCAATACCTTCAATGTGTATTTCTCTTCTTGCTTTATGATGTAAAATAATGCCAACAAGGACACAGAAATAGAAGCAGGGCAACCATTTCCCAAACTGGCTCCTTGATCAGGGCACTTAATGTATATCATACTATTGTTGAACAGGATCCCCAGGGCGGGGACCATACCTCACACCTGCTCAGTGCAAAGCCTGGCACATGGCAGGCATTTAATAAATATTAAACAAGAAAAACTACAACTCTGTTTCTGTCCTTTCCAAACATATTTGTTTTCTCATGTCTAAACAGTGCCTGAAAAACATCCAAGCTTTAAAAACCCATTTGGTTTCCTGTGGTTTATTCCAGTCCAAGTTAAGGTTGGGAATATTTGTTCCCTGCCTGAAGACATACAAGGAAAACCATCCCACCCAACCCCCCAGAGAAAAACATTTTGCTTTAGAATTGCTAATCACCTAGGGACTGTTGTGTTAATAAGTGACAATACAGAGAAACACAAACCTGTCCTACTGTTAATGTTAATTTTGGGTCCCTTAAAAACGTTGCTAAAAACATATTGTCGGCTTGCCGCAGATGTTTGTTTTCTCAGGAGAGCAGGAGAGTAGAAATGAGAGTTGGAGGCCCAGGCCTGGATATTCCTATGTTCAATGGCAATTGTCCAATAGGTCACTTCTCAGTCACTTTATCTGGTCTCTGTCTACCCCTTCCCTCTCTCCGTGGTGGCTGACGTTGCCAATAATATAGCATTTGGTAAACACTTGAACTCTCCTTTCAATAGAGCAATTAAAGAAATAAGCCGAGCAAAATCACCTTGTAGCTACTTAAGTAGAGACTGATGTCACTCTTATGTAGACTGCACCTAAAGAATTGCTTAGTAAAGTCCGATGTACAATTTCTGGTAATTCTCCCTCTATACTCATTATATAAGCAAAGGCGAAGTCAGATTACAACCCTATAGTCTGATATTGAGGATTTAACTTAACCGGGCAGAACAGATTTGAAGCTACTTATCACATAAAGAACCAAGTAGAACAGCCTTACATCTATTCATTCTTTTCTGGTTCTTCTTTCTGTGCTATGGCCATTGAGACAGCAACATTGTACACGATTCTTTAAAAAAGTAAAATAAAGAAAGTGTGGTAGATGATGATTTGCAGTGACTTTGACCATGGGAGAGGCTACACGTTTTAGGTGTATTTCGTGGCACCTGGATTGGCCTGTTTTTTCCAGAAAGTTTTGCCCTGATGACTTTGAAGAGTGGAATGCCTCCTGAAGGGCTGAACACTCTTTCATTAGGATTTCCCTACTGCTTTTGGAATCTATAAGAGAAACATACCCTATTTGGGAGAAAATAGGGAGCTGGTGGGGAAAGATGTCAGCTGCTGGACAAAGTGCTGTGCTGGGACAGTGAGACAGAAGGAAGAGGCAAATGGAAAGGAGAGAGATACAAAAATAGCCAAGGGTGGAGAATTTGGATCCTTAAATGCCAGATCCTTTATTTTGGGTTGGAAAAAATATTCCCCCAAAGTTCATGGACAAATCCTTCTGAAGAGAATTACAAGGAAACAGAAACAGGGGATGAGCTAGCTAAGTTCTCCATGTGAAGACCAGGCTCACTTGTTTTTGTTTTTATCACATTTAGGGACAGTTACACATTGGTATAAAATGCCTACTTCATTGTGGGTTAAAAACAAATTATTTAAGTAAATTAAGACCAAATTCAGTAATGATGAACCTGCCATTCTAGGCCTGAAGAAACAAACTCCATTCTCTGACAGGAAGTAGAAAAGAGAGAGAGAAGAAGGGAGGGAGATGGAGGGAGGAGATGAGAGAGAAGAGCATAGGAAATGAAAGGAAAGTAAGAAACACAGAGGGGGGAGAGGGAAAAGGCAAGAGGGAGAGGAAAAAGAAAAAGAGGGAGAGAGAAAGAGAAAGACAGAGAGAGAGAGAGAGAGAGAGAGGTGTGACAGCAAATGCAGGGCCAAAATATGCATCCCATCCTCTTTAAACTCCCTAGATTATAAGCTAATTCAATGTATGTCATTAGAGTTTTAGATTCTTATTGCTATTGTATGGATTAGAGGAGTCTTGATAGCCCCGTGCTCTAAATAAAGATAAAATAATTTTTATTATTTATTGAGTGCTGAATATAGACTTGGCAATATACCAAACTGGAGAGCAGTTACAGTTTCTGTCCTGAGTATCTGCTCAGATGCCAGAATTGTATCATTCCAGAATTGCTCAGGATCCTTGCATTCTTCAGGACAGACATTTGGAAAACCTGTGTGGTTCCATGTAAATGAGGGAGGGAAGGAGAGGTGGAGGAAGGAGTACAAGGAAAAGAGCACTTATCCTCATCCCCAGGTAATTGTCAATAATCAAAATCTAAATATTCCAAATAATTGCCCCTTGTCTTGATGTCATTTTTTGTCTTTATCCATAGAACTCTCTCCATTCCCCTCCTTGGCTCTGCTCATCTGGAACACATCACGGAGAAGGCTGCAGGGATTCTTTCACTCAGAAATGTTTTTCCAAGTAGCAGTATTAATATTTTGTGGTGTAAAGATCAATAGACTGGACTTAGAATTTGAAAACCTGAGTTCAAGTCTTCATTTCTGCCACATTTGTGACCCTGAGCAAACCACTTCCCTGCAGAACCTTGGTGCAACATGAATGGGTTAGAATAAGTGATCGCTAAGATCCTGTCCATCTCTGTTCACATTCTCTCGCATTTTGTCATTTGGAACACAGGGTTCTGTGGAACACATAGAAAAGGAGGACTCAGTTCAACAAAAAAGACTCTGAAGTTTCTTTCCCTCTCTTCCTCCCAACAACAACAAAAAACCCATAGGTTTTCATACCACAGCAACCACCAAATGTCCTTTTCCAGGGAGAACAGAAGTCTGACTGGGTAGACTCTAAAAGGTTTTTGACACAAAAGTTTGCAGTGGGAAGGCATGAGGTAATAGGACCATTGACTATGGAGCCAGATGACATGAATTCAAATCCTATTTATTGCCCCTATTATATCTAGAAAGTCATATAGCCTACCTGGGTTTCAGTTTCTTCCTCTGTTAAATGAAAGGGGTTGAATAATCTAAGTTTCATTTTAGCTTCAGATTTAAGAGCGTTTAAGTAAGTTATCTCTCCTCTAGAATGATATTCTTTTACAGATGGGGAATCTTTTTGTCATTTTCACCCCAAAACCCAAAGTACAATGTGGATAGGAGACGAAGATTGTGGTAAAAGAGACTTGATTTATATATAACAAATAATAGATTTACAAGAAACTGCTTCAGTAAGGGGTAGAGAAATAATGATAGAACTACTAGGAACACACATCTCTTTTAGCTGAGAAAGGACCCCGGAATGGGTGAAAATTGCCATGCTTGCTCTGAGGGAAGGAAATTCCATCTACAGAGAATGATATTAGAGGGTAAGATCAGTTGCTTCTATGGTGAGGGCATGTGCAGCTGTCAGAGCCCATTGGATATTTAACAAATCCCTTTCACTTACCTGCCCTGAAGTGAAGCCTCAAGACTGTGGGAGACAGATTCTCCCACCCAAACCATCTACCTCAAGGGAGGTAAACTGTTCACATCTTTGGAAATCGATTTCCATGGCTTATCATCAATATGGAAGCCCCATCTCTAATGTTCCTTCATTAAACCTTTGTGAGTAGGGGCAGCTGGGTAAATGGAAAGATTAAATAATAGGATGAGACAGGGTGAGACAATGTGATTTCTAGAATTGTCACTGGAAACAGCCTCCCTAAGGAACTGGCTGGAGTTAGATCAGGTGCTGAATCTAGAAATCTGTTGAAAAGTGATGGGCTGGGAATCAGAGTTTTTGTTTTTGTGGGTGGTGGTGCTTCCTGTACCCCAAATAATCAGAGCCATGAAGAACTAGAAACCCCTTGGGTCTCCTCATGTTCAATTAAGACTTGGAAATTTTAAGTTATGTATCATCTGTGGAGAAGGAGCATCGATCCAATACTACAGCTAGAACTTTATTAAGGCAATTCAAAAAGCTGAAGTGTCAGCTGCTCTCAGCCAAGGGCCGCCCATTTCTTGTTGGAAAGATTTCTTTATCTCCCGCTTGGAAGCATGTTATTCACATTCAGATGAGCAGGTACTTCCTATGTCCACTTTATCACCATCCATAGTTAGAAAGAGGTGGGACCCAAGAAACTGAAGGATTTCTACTAATGGGTCTTTAGCATTTTCTTTCTAATACCTGGCAATATTTTTGGGCCCCATTGTATTTTTTTTTTATTTAGTGTTTTGTTAAACATTCAAGGAACTGCTGGGGAAAATCTTCCCACAATGTGTCTCCCTGGCATTCCTCAACCCTGTTGATAATGGTAAAGTCTCATAAATCTAGGCAAATCTTTAATTATACCTCTGAACATGACGATATTATGACTATGACATACTCATAAAGGGTACATTTACAATTAGCTTAATATGTATTTTATGACAATGGAAAGGGAAAGAAATGGCTAGGATTAAAGCAGGAAAAATTACATTTTGGGGCTTTGTTTTCCATATTTCTGAAATAATAACGAAATAATAGCATTAATGATAATAACAAATAACTGATATTTATAAAGCATTTTAAGGTTTGCAAAGTGCATTACATAGGTTAGCTAATGTGATCCTCACAACCTGGTGGACTGTAATTTTAAAAAATAGTTTGAGAATATGCATCTTTACTCATTTTTTTTAAAATAAAAATATCTAACATCTGCTTTTCTGAGCCCTGTTGGATACTATAAAAACTACAAGCTGAAATGTGAAGGATACATTCCACTGCGAAAGAAATATTTTTTGGTCTTAAATCTTTCTCTTATTTTTTAGTCTAAAATCTCTCATCTATTTGTATTCATCATGTGTTAAACATTTGTTGAAGGTACAAGTCATCTCAGGTATATAATTTTGAAAGAAAGAGAGAGAGAAAGGAAGAAAGAAAGGAAGGAAGAAAGAAAGAGAGAAAGAAAGAAAAGGAAGAAAAGAAGAAAGGAGGAAAGGAAGGAAGTAGTCTAAAAAGGAAGAAGGGAGGGGAAGAAAGAAAGAGAAAGACAGAAAGAAAAGAAAGAGAAAGGAAGAAATGAAAGAAAAAGAAAGGAAGGAAGTAGTTTAAAAAGAAAGGAGGGAGGGAAGGAAATTATCTAAAAAAGGAAAAAGGAGGGAAAGGAAGAAAGAGAAAGAGAAAAAAAGAAAGAGAATGGAAGAAATGAAAGAAAAAGAAAAGAAGGGAGTAGCTTTAAAAGGAGGGAGGGAGGGGAAGGAAGTTATCTAAAAAGGAAAAAGGAGGGAAAGGAAGAAAGAGAAAGACAGAAAGGAAAAACAAAAAGGAAAGAAAGACAGAAAGCAAAGAGAAAGAAAAGAAAGAAAGAGGAAAACAAAGGAATTTAGAGTTAGTTGTGTCTCAATACAGTTAGGAGTATTACAGCCCAGTTTTACCCTCCCCACTAAGTTACATGCTCCATTGCAATTTATTTTTATCTTCAGCCAACGCATATATTTTTACTTGTGTGAATAATATGGGGAAAGATTAAGTTCTTTTATTTGGCTAATTAAATTGCATTTTTCAAAATCTGGTGAGGTAGTAAGTGACAGGATTAACAAGGGCGCTTTGCAGAATTTTGATGTTTTCTTGATTAGATTAGGAGTTTTTATATAGAAGCAGGAGCTGATGAAGTGGTTTCGGTGATGTGAATGAATGCATGACCCTCGTTTATCGCGGTAGCTTCATAAAGAAGTCTTCCTGACTGTCAAGAAAGCCCAACCAAGAGTGAAAATGACATTAGCGAAAAGCTAAGCAAAAGGTCAGTAGAGCAGAATGGGAAAGGGGAGAAAAAGAAAACCGGAGTCTATTTTTTTTTCCAAAGGGTTAGCGAAGAACGCTCCCTGCCATCCCTAGGAGGGGGCTGGGGCTGCTAGGATGCTGTGCTGTAATTCAGAATTGTAAGAGAAGAGAGTTCGTAGGTCTTTCCAAGCTGAAGTGGAAAGTCCTGCATTTAAAACAACCATTCACTGTGACTTGACTATTTTTCTAAGTACTTCTGTGGGTGTTATTAGAAAGCCTACGGGAATTTTGACCAAGTCAGCATATCTGGACAGGCTGATTAGCACTCAAGGTTTATTGTCTCAGCGATCAGCATCCAGTCATACAGGCAGCATTTGCGTGTAGCTCTTTTCAAGGCTCTTATGGTGCGTCCTGTGTTCGTAACTCTCCTCACCAGTGTGGGGACAAAATGAAAAAGCGGGGGGAGGGGGCGACACAAAAAGAAAGGAAGAAAACGTAGAATCAAAATAT
This sequence comes from Notamacropus eugenii, assembly GCF_028372415.1. Lineage (NCBI taxonomy): Eukaryota > Metazoa > Chordata > Mammalia > Diprotodontia > Macropodidae > Notamacropus > Notamacropus eugenii. Next base: position 457,056,722 of record NC_092872.1, on the reverse strand, counting down.
ATTTTTATTATGAATAATTACAATTTGAATCATAGCTCACATAATCCTAGATTATTTCAAGGGTCAGAAAGCACTTTAAAGGTTTCTAAAGCAAAGAGAAAATTGGTGATTTGGTTTAAATACCCAGTCAAAGGAGGCTAGTAGGAAAACAGCTGCCCAAATCTGCTTAGGACATTCGTTATTTCTCAAAGTGATGATGAGAAAGGAAGGCCTTTTGTAGATCGCAGGTTCTGTTCTGCTTCCTGAGTAAACAGCCCAGGGCTGGCATCGGGAACTTGGGACAGAATCTGATGCATATTCTATCTTTATTTTACATTCCATTTCTATACCAGCGTACAGAATCTATGGTCGTTTAAGTGATTTAATTTCTCATCCACCTCATATTTACTTAGTGCCTTTGTGCCCATCCCTGCACTAATAATAACTCATACTGGTACATTGCTTTATGATTTGCAGTATGCTTTCTTTACAACCCTGTTATGTAAGTATACTAGCTGTGTGACCCTGTGCAAATCATTTACCATCTTTCAGCCTCAGTTTCTTCATCTGTAAAATGGAGGTAATAATGTTACCTATCTCATAGGACTGTTGTGGGGATCAAACGAAATAGTATTTTGGAAACCTTCTAGTACTATCAATCAATAAACATTTATTGATCTCCTACTATGTGCAAGGTGCTGTGCTAAGTGCTGTAAATTTCAGTTACAGTTATCATCATCATCATTTTTATTGTTAGTGTAGCCCATGGACCAGCCAGTACTTGCTCCTTATGGATTTGTATTCATATTTTATGGTCGAGAGTATTTTTGATAAATGTTACCCCACACAGTTCAAACTTCTATTCCAGTATGAAACAAGAGAACTCTAATGTCAACATGGGTCTAGATATTCAGTTAGTCCCATGCTAACGGAATCCTAGGCTAATAACATAAAAAGAGAAAAAATCATTTAATTATAACAGAAAAAATAACAAAAAAATTAGAAACATTCTCAGCAATCAGTCCCCAATTGAATACCTTCACGCTTTCTTTTTCTAGAATACAGTCTAAAGAGTAAGCTACTACCCTCTAAATTCTCTCCTGAAAATTACTGATAACTGTCCAACATCCTGATCTTGGTGGGTCTGAGCCCTATTGCTAAGACTGTCACTATGTTCTGGCTACATCTATAGCAGTCTCCACAATTCTGCTTTTTCACTTCATTGTCAGCATCTTACGCAGAAGTCAATCTATGCTTCCACTCAGAGTTAGTTCTTCATTGCTGGCAACTTGGCCAGCCACCTGCTCAACAAATTAGGCTTCAGCTCTGCTTCTGGTTAGCTCCAAGAATTGGGAGCTCTTGCCATCTCAGATATAAGGTCTTGCTTAGATTTTTGCTTTTTAACTATCTCTTTGCTGTGACATCCTCTTGCTGCCAAACAGAATCCTGTGGGAATCTGAAGTCTTGACTCCTGTGTATCAATGCCAATTCTTGGGTCCTGAGACCTCATGATAACAGTAGTTATTCTTGCTTACTCAAAACCCTTTCTATAATATATTTCTTAGGTGGACTATGGGGTTTATAACAGCAGAAGGAGATCCTAAGGTCCTTAGATAAAAAAATCTAGCTGAGGAGAACACACAAACAAATCAAATAGAGAAAACAAGATAGTACAGGGTGTCCCAAAAGTGTTATTGCTGTTTCAAGATGTTAGAACTTTAAATCGCACTAAGACTTTTTGGGACCTCCTATACATACCCAAGTGCTAAATACTGATGCACAGACAATAAGCGCTATAGGAATGAGGAAAGAAGGAGAGTAGAGAAATTGTAGAACACTTCTTGGAGGAAGTAAAAGAAGCTGGGACTTAAAAGATGGAAAGAATTGTAATGCATGGAAAGGAGAGAGACAAACATTTAGGTGAGGAAAACCAGTATGACTCAAAACAATGAGAAGCAAGAAGGCCTCATTTATGTGTGTTGTGGCTGGTGAATTCTTCTAGTGCCTCATGGTGGTAGGGAGTTAACTTTGTGTTCTTGAGGGACATACTAATAACAAACAAGCCTGGAAGTTCTCACCAAGTTGGATAGCTTTCAAGTATAGATCTGGCTATAGACTTCCTGTTTGTTCTTCAAGGAACAGACTAGCTAAATTTAGAGAGAGCAGAGAAAGGGATGCACTCATTAAACCATATAGGAAAAGTGAGAAGGGACCTCAAAAGCCATCTAGTCTACCTTCTCATTTTACAGATGTGGAGAATGAGTCAGAGAGGTTGAGTGACTTGCCTGATGTCACACAGGTGGTAAGTGGCAGTCATGATTTGAACCCAGAACATTTGGTTCCAAATCTATAGTCTTGATGCTTTTATATTATCCTTTATCTACTAAAATAAGGGAAAGTGTGGGGGTGGAAGTGGGAGTGGGGAGAAGGGGTCCTGTCCTCTTACAATGTAAGAAATACCCTAATAACAACTCTTTACAAACTGTTAAAAGGGCTATGAAAATGTACGGTATAACAATGTCAACAATAACAATAATGATGGCTATCATTTATATAGAACTTCAGGGTTTGCCAAGCACTTTTCAAATATTATCTCATTTTATCCTTACAAAAACTCTAGGAGATAAGAACTATTATTATCCCACTTTACAGATGAAGAAAATAAGGCATATAGAAGTTAGGTTACTTGAGGGGCAGAGCCAAGATGGCAGAGTAACAGCTCGCACTTTCTAGAGCGCTGCTCCCCAAGCCCAGCCAAATACCTGTAAAAACATGGCTCTAAACAAATTCTGGAGCTGCAGAACCCATAGAATGATGGAGGGAAGCAAATCTCCAGCCCAATGTAGCCTGGAAAGTTGCCAGGAAGTATCTATTACGCCATGCAGGAGGCAGTGCACAGTCCAGCATGGGCCACTCTGGCACAGACAGGACCTGAGCAGGCCTTGGGGAGACTGAATCTCTTGCATCTGTGGCAGTTTCCAGACTTCAGGACCCCAAAACACCGAGGAAAAATCATAAGATCAGTGGAAAAAGCCTGTGGGACCAGTGTGGGAAAGTGGAATGGTCTGGCCCCAGTGCCAGGGTAGCAGAGAGGGAAGTGGATGGAGGAACCCAGATCAACCATAGCAACAGCAGGGGCAGAGACAGCAATTGTTTCTGGTGCTCTAGGCCCACAAATTGTGGGGGAATGGAGTGGCTGACAGTACACCCCTGCACCCACACTGGAAGCAGAGATCTACCTATCTATCAAAAGTCAAGTAAATGGCTGGGGAAATGAGAAAAAACCAAAACAAGAATGAGACTATAGAATCTTACTTTGGTGACAAGGAAGACCAAAACATCCAAACAGAAGACAACAAAGTCAAAGCTCCTCCATCCAAAGCCTCCAAGGAAAATATGAATTGATCTCAGGCCATGGAAGAGCTCAAAAAGGATTTTGAAAATCAATTAAGAGAAATAGAGCAAAAATTGGGAAGAGAGTGAGAGTGATGCAAGAGAATTATAAAAATGAGTCAAGTGCTTGCTAAAGGAGACCCAAAAATGCTGAAGAAAATAACACTGTAAAAAACAGACTAACCCAAATGACAAAAGAGATCCAAAAAGTCAATGAGGAGAAGAATCTCCTAAAAAGCGGAATTGGCCAGATGGAAAAGGAGGTCCAAAAGCTCACTGAAGAAACTAATTCCTTAAAGATTAGAATGAAGCAGATGGAAGCTAATGACTTTATGAAAAAATAAAGAAATTATAAAACAAAACCAAAGGAATGACAAAATAGCAGACAATGTGAAATATTTCATTGGAAAAACAACTGGCCTGAAAAATAGATCCAGGAGAAACAATTTAAAAATTATGGGACTACCTGAAATCCACGATCAAAAAGAAGAGCCTAGACATCTTTTTTCAAGAAATTATCAAGGAAAACTGACCTGATATTCTAGAACCAGAGGGTAGAATACATATTGCAAGAATCCATTGATCACCTCCTAAAAGAGACCCCAAAAGGAAAACTCTTAGAAATATTGTAGCCAAATCCCAAAGCTCCCAGGTCAAGGAGAAAATACTGCAAGTAGTCAGAAAGAAACAATTCCAGTATTGCGGAAATGCAATCGAGATAACACAAGATCTAGCAACTTTTGTGTTAAGGGATCCCAGGGCTTGGAATATGATATTCCAGTAGTCAAAGGAACTAGGATTAAAACCAAGAATCACCCACCCAGAAAAACTTGAGTATAATACTTCAGGGGAAAAAATGGTTAGTCAATGAAATAGAGGATGTTCACGTACTCTTGATAAAAAGACCAGAGCTGAATAGAAAATTTGATTTTCAAATACAAGAATCAAGAGATACATGAAAAAGTAAATAAGAAAGAGAAATCATAAGAGACTTACTAAAGTTGAATGGTTCACATTCCTACATGGAAAGAAAATACAACTCTTGAGACTTTTCTGAGTACTAGGGTAGTTGGAGGGACTATATACATATAGACAGAGGGCACATTGTGAATTAATTAGGAGGGGATGACATCTAAAAAATAAATTAAGGGGTGAGTGAGGAATATATTGGGAGGAGAAAGGGAAAAATAGAATGGGGCAAATTATCTCTCACATAAAAGAGGCAAGAAAAAGCTTTTTTCAATGGAAGGGAAGAGAGGGGAGGTGAGAGGGAAAAAGTGAACCTTACTCTCATCACAATTGACTTAAGGAGGGAATAACATGCATACTACGCATTTTATTTGCTATGAAAATCTATATTACACTACAGGAAAGTAGGGAAGAAGGGGATAAGTGGGGTGGGGGTGGGGATGATAGAAGGGAAGGCAAATGGAAGGAGGGCATAATTAGAAGTAAATACTTTTAGGGAGGGACAAAGTCAAAAGAGAGAATAGAATAAATGGGGGGCAGGATAGGATGGAGTGAAATATAATTAGTCTTTCACAACATGATTTTTATGGAAGTCTTTTGCATAACTACACATGTATAACATATCAAATTGCTTGCCTTCTCAGTGGGGATGGGTGGGGAGAGAGGAAGGGAAAGAAGTTGGAACTCAAAGTTTTAAAAATGAATGTTAAAAATTGTTTTTACTTGCAACTGGGAAATAAGATATACAGGTAATGGGGTATAGAAATTTATCTTGCCCTCCAAGAAAATAGAGGGGATGAGGATAAGAGAAGGGAAGGGTGTGATAGAAGGGAGAGCAAATTGGGGTGAAGGGGTAATCAGAGTGCACGCTGTCTTGGGGTGTGTGAAGGGAAGAGAGGGTGAGAAAATTTGCAACTCAAAATCTTGTGGAAATAAATGTTGAAAACTAAAACTAAATAAATAAACTAGAATTTAAAAAAAAAAAAAGAAGCTAAGTTACTTGGCCAGGGTCACACAACTGGCATATCTGAGGGCCAGATTTGAACTCAGGTCTTCCTGACTCCAGTTCTATCATTGATCTTCCACCTATGTGTTTAGATTAATTCATCAGGGATTTGGATTTTCTCTGTGGATACTGTTTGGCCTCAGTCTTATAAGCTACTTTTCATGCCCCTCTCAAGAGGGAAGAAGAAATCCTGGAAACAATTAGACTGGACGAAGCTACAACTAATAAATACTACCAGATGTAATAGAAAAGTGATAGCCAGAATAAATGAATGAACAAATAAATGAATGAATGAATGAACAAATACATGAATGAATGAATGGCATTTATTAAATATTTCTTTGTGCCAAACACTGTGCTAAGTGCATATACAATACCATGCAAAAGCAAGAGAGTCTCTGATTTTAAGGCACTTAAAATTTAGTAGAAAGAGACAACATATATCAGGGAATGATGGTCAGAAAAGGGTGCTTTGCTTTGGAATTGTGGGTAGAGCCACAGAGGGTCAGCTAACAAACTCTCACAGAAGCAATATTGATTCAATTGTTATTCCCGTAGCAAAAGACAGGAAGCATGGAAGAACAGGAGGAGAGGCTACCCATATGGTAAATGGCAAGAGAGGGCCTGGGTAGATGGTTGGATGGGGTATGGTTTGTGGTCTGGGGTCTGGGTCAGGCTAGATCTAATTAGACTATGTGTAGATAAACTGGCTGGCTCACAAATGAGGACAGCATGGCCCCAGGGCACTGTGGCTCCAAAATTGAATGGATTAAGTCATGAGGGCACATGGTCTCTGGAGCTTTTGTGATCTTGAGGGAGCAAAATAACATAAATGTAATAGTTAATATAATAACGTTGCCAGCTAGCTGTTGCACTGCTACTTCCACTCATGATTTCAAAGAATTTCAATTAAACAAGCATTTATTAAGTGTTTGCTCTCTGCTAGCCAGGAGACAAAGACAAATGACACTATCCCTGCCCTCAAAGAGCTTATATTAGACTTGGAGGATAGGAAATGTTCACAGAAAAGACATTATGAAATATGGAAGAGAGAGAGAGAGAGAGAGAGAGAGAGAGAGAGAGAGAGAGAGAGAGAGAGAGAGAGAGAGAGAGAGAGAGAGAAAGACGGAGATAGAGAAGAGACAGAGAGAGAAAAGAGAGAAGAGAGGAGAGAGAGAGAGAGAGAGAGAGAGAGAGAGAGAGAGAGAGAGAGAGAGAGAGAGAGAGTAATACAAAGTAATTTCAAGAAGATAGTACCAACAATTAGATCAGGAAAGGACCCATATAGAAGGTGCTGCTTGAGTCATACCTTGAAGGAAGTTAAGTATTCTCAAAGGGGGAAGTGAAAAGGGCAAAGAAAATCATTTCCAGACTCATAAAGACCCATCTGGATCCCAGCAGGACTATTGTGTCAGTACTAAGATCCAGGGCTTAGGTCCTAACGTCCACTATGCCCTAGAGGGTCAGCTCTCCAGCCTCTAGAGGTAGGTAGGCAGGAGGATGACTTAGACACCTTGGAAAAGTAGGTAGGGAATCTGGTATCTGGCACATTTTCCCTGTGATTGTCACCAGCCTGTCTGTGACTGGACTATTAAACTGAGCTCCTTCAGAAAGTGGAGAGGAAATAAATGTGATTGGAATAAGATTTTATCTAGAACTTTGAAAGTTAAATTAAAAGCAACAATGCCAATGATAAAAAAGAAATGTTGATAGAACAGTTAAGTGGGACAATTTCACTGTAGGCAAGTGGTTTCCAACTTCAATTGAATTCCTAATTAAAGCCATGACTGCCATTTATTGTTCAATATGCTTATTTGGTAGAGCAGCATCTGCTGCTAAGAAGCTATATTCACCCTCTTCTCTTGGGTTAATTTAAGTTCACCCAGCCCCCTACAATCCCCTCCTCCCCACGGAGCCTCCATGGTTCTGAAACTAAGAAGAAAGTGAATTCAGCACATTGTAAAGACTTAACATTGATTTTAAAGTTCAGATCTTCTTGGATACACATATGCTAAATGCTAACAAATTCTTTGGGGGCCAAAACTGTAAAATGCTCCTTTACTCGCAGCAATGTGGATAGAGCCCCTGACTCCAGTTCCAGTTCTATCACTAACGAATATGTGACCTTAGTTTCAGTAAGACACTTGATTTCCATGACATTCAGCTTCCTCATCTGCCAAATAGGGACAATAGTATCTACCTTACCAGCTTTGCAGAGTTGTAGGGATCAAATAATATCATGGAGGTGATAGTATTTGGGAAATTATCATGTTCTATGTAGATTAGGATACTATTGTAATAAAAGAGAAAGCTCCTGAAATATTTTCCATTTCTATACTTTTTATTATGTACCAAAATATCACAGACAACCTTGCCATAGCCTGCCTCCCCAGAATAAAGACGGACACTCAAATTGCTTTAGGTAAGAATCCAAGGGCATGACTCGCAGGTCTTGATGAGCCGGAGTGAGCATTTGATCATATTAGGAATAAAAGAAGAAATTCTATCAGAATCATAGAATTCCAGAATTGAGGAAGATCTCTTCAACCATCTAGACCAACCTTCTACCCTGAACATAATGCTCACTACAATCCACCTAACAAGAATTCATCCAGCCTTTGCTGGAGGGACCATCACCTCTCAAAGTCACCCATTGCATTTTTGGGTAGTGCTAATTGTGAGGAATGCTTTTTTCCCCTGACATTAAGTTTATATTCACCTCTTTGAAAGTAGTATCCATTAATCCTAGATCTGTCCTCTGAAGCCAGAAAAAATCAAATCTCCCCTTTCTCTTGACAGCCTTTTGGAAACTTGATAACTACCATTTGGCCCTTCAGTCTTCTCCAGGCTAGATAACTTTTATTCCTTCAAATGATCATAAGATGGGTGCAAGTTCTTTGGCCATTTTCATTGTCCTTCATAGGACTGTCTTCAGATTGTTAAAGTTCTTCCTATACTTTGGTGCTTTGAATTGAACACAACAATCCAGAGGTGGTCAGATCAGTGCAAGATAAAGCAGGATTCTTACTTCTTTACTCCTGAAAATAGTGTCTCTCTTAATAAAGGCCAAGATCTCATTAGCTTTTTGGATTATGATGTCATATTGTTGGCTCATATTGAGCTCGTAGTTCACAAAAAGAAAAGAATACCAAACTTTTTTCCCCAAACTGCTGTATAACCATGCCTTCCCCATCTTACACTAGTGAAGTCTATTTTTTTCTAACACATATAAGTTTTAATATAACTATGAAAAGTAATAAAGACCTCCAGGAAAAATACTAGAGCTATGGCATAATACACAACATAACTTATCTCAAGATAATATAACACAACAGAGAATAACATACTAAAATAGCACAATAATCAGAACACAATAGTTTGCAGCAAGTAAATGGATGCATGCCCCATGACACTGGTATATTTGGAGGAAGGCTGGTTCATATTGTGAAGTCTGTTTTTTAACCTATGTGAGACTTTTTTATTAATCTCTATTAAATAACATAGCATTTGTTCCAGTGTTCTAGCCTGACGAGACATTTTTGGATTCATGCTCTTATTGTCCAATGAGTAAGCCATCCCTCCTAGCTTTGTGTCATCTGCAAATTGTGACAAAAATGCCATTCATACCTTTATCTAAGTCACAGATAAAAATGTTAAGAAGTACAAAGTCCAGCGCAAATCTTTGGATCACTTCACTGAAGACTTCTTTCCAAGATGACTTCTAACTTTTAATGACTCTTCTTTGAGTCCGATCATTTGACCAATTCTGAATCCTTCTGACTGTCAGGTCTGCAAATCTTAATCTTTTACACACACACACACACACACACACACACACACACACACACACACACGCACGCACGCACACAAATGTATGAGATACCTTACCAAAACTTGGGTTGTCACTTCCTTATTATCTGTTTTTATTCTCTGTATTTATTTATTTGTTTCTTGTTTTTTTATTCTTTTACTCAACAATCTTTGTCCTTGGTCAGAAAAGACAAGCTAGCAAACAAAGCAAAACAAAACAAAACACGAAACAATTGAGCATCTCTGCTATCCCTCTCTCTATCTCATCACACTGACTTCTGTCCCTAGCCACAGAGCATTCTGAGTGTTCAACACTGTTTTTACAAGCCCATCCTTCACTTTTGTCTGCATTTTCTTCCATTTTCTGCCAATATTAAAATATTCAAATAGATCAATGATCTCAAGGATAGTGAGAGTCCCCTCTACCATTCCATGGTAGCCTATCCATGTCAGTCCATTTTGTGTAAATCTTGTCTATATTCTACCATGTCTGCCATGTAAGATCTGTCCAGTAAATGGGGGCGTTCCTTGATTTCCTTTGACATTGTGCAATGAGACCAATAAAATTAGCTTGCCATACAATAATTATCTTTAAAACTTGCCAGATGATCAGTGCATTTTCTTTTATGGCTAGCATACTTTCCCAGTGGAATTCTTTCCTCCAGTTCTTCTTTGTAGTTCTTTATAGGTCAAGTTTTCCAACCTGCTTACACCTTCTGTGAAACTTTCCATTGCCTCCTGAATAGTACTCTGTTTTAATTCTTTGGAGATTATAATATTCCATGACTGGCAGCCATCTAACAATACTAGTAGAATATTGGTATTAAAAAGATGGGTCTTTGCTTCAAAGATAAATTTGGGGTCTCTAAGGGATTTTCTATGGGTAATCCAGGCTTCTCCATGCTATTTAATTCTGACCCAATAGTTCTCCATTTGCAGTGGCTTTGTCGTTGTTGTTCAGTCATTTCAGTCGTGTCTGACTCTTTGTGACCCCATTTGAGGTTTTCTTGTCAGATATTACAGTGGTTTGCCATTTCCTTCTCTAGCTCAGGAAAGTGAGGCAAACACGAGTAAATGATTTGCACAGGGTCACACAGCTAGTAACTATCTGAGGCCAGATTTGAACTCAAGATGAGTCTTCTTGATTTCAGGCCCGGCACTTTATCCTTTTTGCCACCTAGTTGCAGTGGCTACCCAAAGTTTATTCTTACAGACATGTTTCATGTATTTTATTTTTAAATCTAATTTGTTTGATGAATTTTCTATACATCTAGATTTGGTGCCTCATATAACTCCCTTTTTTCTTTATCAGAATTGTTTTTCTTTGTATCTTCATAATTTAGTCCTAGAGGTTCCCATAAATCCTGGGCTAACTTCCCTTATATAGTCTTAACCTGTGAATTGCAACCTCTCCTTCTGAATCTTTAGAATCTGCTCTTCTCAAACCTCAAACAAATGAGTATAGTGATCATTGACAGAGGTAACATTTGAACTTGATCCTTCTGATTCTAAATACACAATTTTTTTTCCATTATACCCTACATTTGAGATTATTTCTTGCTTTCTTCTCCTTCACTATCAAAAATTGCAAGAAGAATTGTTTGTGTGCCCCAAAGAGTTCCCAAACCAGCAGCCAGTCCGTCTTTGGTGGTAAGAATCAAACCCAGGATAAAAACTCCCTTTATTTTCTCTACTTTCAAGATATTAGATATTCTTTTCTTGGTACACAGCACCAGTGGAATCTGAATAATTAAAATTCTTACCACTACTATATTATATCTCTTCCCTGGGCCATGCTTGTGATATGATTCCTGTACTCCTCAGCTATTTAACCTTTTTCTCCAAGCCACCGTAAGGAGCCTTGTAGTTTTCTCTGACAATATATTGTTTCTATTTCTTTCTCAAGGCAACTAGGTGGCACAGTGGATACAGTGCCCAGCCTGGAATCAGAAAGATTGATCTTGTTTAAATTCAGCCTCAGACACTTGCTAACCAGGGGACCCTGGGCAAGTCACTTAGCACTGTTTGCCTCAGTTTGCTCAACTGTAAAAATGAACTAGAGAAGGAAATGGCAAACCACTCCAGTATCTTTGCCAAAAAAACTCCAAAATGGGTCAGGAAGAGTTGGACACTTATGAAAATATGACTAAACAACAATAACATTTTGTCTCTTCATTGATCATGACTCAAATGCTTTCTACAATCATGCTTTGTACTCATCCTCCTATCCCAATTCCTAGATTCCTTGAATATCTGTCTTCATATATAGTGATACCTTGCCATGAACCCCCTTTATTTATCCTATTTCTTTTGAATAAGGTATTCTCACCAAGTCATGACCCAATCATGAGTCTCATCCCACCAAGTTCTAATATTAACTCTAAAGCTAAGATTTCTTCATTGTGTTGGTTCCTCCAGTTTCTTACTTTTTGCCTAAAACTTGGGCATTTGTACATAAACATGAAGCTATGAAGTTAACTGCTGGCTCCTTTCTTGGATTTTGCCTGCTTTGAATTGGCAAGTCTCAACAGTTAGTCTTCTACTTATAGTCACTACTTTCTATGGTATCTACTGTGAGTGGATACACTTAGGAAATTTTCTCATATCTTCCTTTTAGTCAGTGATGGTCTTCTCTTGTCCTCTGCTCATTCGCCTCAGTGAGAGACTACAGATTGAGAGAGAGGTTTGTATTCATTGTGTATTCCCTTTGTTTCAGTAGGAGAGACAATCATGTCCAAATTCAGAATCTCTGTCTCTCTGTCTCTCTGTCTTTCTGTCTCTCTGTCTCTCTGTCTCTCTGTCTCTCTCTGTCTCTCTCTCTCTCTCTCTGTCTCTCTGTCTCTCTCTGTCTCTCTCTCTCTGTCTCTCTGTCTCTCTCTCTGTCTCTCTCTCTGTCTCTCTCTCTGTCTCTCTCTCTGTCTCTCTCTCTCTCTCTCTCTCTCTCTCTCTCTCTCTCTCTCTCTCTCTCTCTCTCTCTCTCTCTCTCTCTTCCTCTCTCTCTCTCTCCAAGGAAGATATGATGCTGAAGGGATTGCTTGATCACAAGCCTGACACAATTTTGATCATATGGTAGTGGTGTTATTTTTTTTGTAAATCAAATGACATGTTTAAACATTGGAAATGTCTTGAGCTCCTATTTGTGAAGGTAGGCTTTAGACAGTGGTACACGAGTGGGGACTCCACCCTCATCTTTCTCTTACTCTTATGTCTCTGCTTCCAGCACATAGCATAGTTCTTAGCACATAGTAAAGCCTCAAAAAATGCTTTTTCATCCATTCATTCATTCATCTCTACATTCAGAACACTTGTCTTCCTTCGAGGTTTAGGTAAGGTGCAACCTCACCTGTGAAGCCTTCGTTAATTCCCACCACCTCTCTTCCCCCTGTTGTCTTCTCTCTCTCCTCAGTCTTCCCAGTATTTTTGTTTAGGTTCCACCTCCCTCCCTCTCATCACCCACACCCCAATAGTATCTAAGTTTTTTAAAGGCAGAGACTGTTTTTTTTCCCTCTTTGTAGCCTAGCTTAATATCTTGCACACAGTAGGCACTTATTAAAGGTCTGTTGAATGTAATCAAATCGCATACTCCTTTTACTTAACAGCTATACCTCAGTGAATCTTATCTCCTTAGCTAGCTTATAATAATCCCTGAACTGCGTAGGCTTCTTAATACACATTATCACATTTAGTCCTTAAAACAACCTCTTTGAAGAAAGCAAGGTAAGAGTTATGATACTCATTTGACAGGTGAAAAAAAATGAATATTGAGAAGCAAGTAAGTTGCCCCAGGTCTAACAGTGAGTAAATAGTGAGCGTAAGACAGATACAGCTCTTATGACTCTGAGAGATGTATTGCCCCTGCTATATTAGAATGTCTCCTCCATTAGAATGTCCTCCTTGAGAACAGTCAGTTTTGCATTTCTTTGTATCCCAGCACTCAGTACAGTGCCTGGCAAAAGTACTTAATAAGTATTTGTAGACTGACTCTCCTATTATTTTGTCTTATAATATCCTATTATAAGCTTCTGAAAGTCAGAGACTATTTTTTCTCCTCTTTAGCACCCCTTATGGAACTAGGCATACAGTAGGCATTCAATAAAGATCTGCTATATGAGACAAAATTCAATTACCAAATTATCTAGATTGGCTACCTGTCTAGCACTTTCCTCAGCCTTCCAGCTCCTATGTGTTTGAGCAGGCTCAAGTCTCCCCTCAAGTCAATATGGAGCTTTCTTTCTCTCTCACATTAACCCATGGATTCATCTTTGTCCTCCTGAAAGGTGCTGAAAAGCTAATAATTTGTCTCCATTAGAGCCAGTGGGCAGGGTATGATGAGGAAAGAGGTACCAAACCTGAGAATGGAGCACAGAATGAAATAGCCTCAATGATTCCATCCTGATTCAGTTCTGCTTCAAATCTGATGCCAAACTGACCCAGCCACCCCAAGTGAAGTCCAGAACTGGGGTTTGTCTACAAGGACCTGCCTATGTGGCTCATCCTCAGATTTGTTTTCTGTATATCACTGCACAGGGAGCAGATAATAATGACTTCCAGAAACTAAGCTGAGGCCAACTTAAGACCAGAGACTGAGGCCTTCCAAGCCACTCACATCATTGGTGTTCCTAAGCCCACATGAGGTTGTTAGTCACTACCTGATACTTCCACTCCATCCAAGGAAAGGATAGGAAAATAAAGAAGGAAAGGAAAGGGAAGGGAAGGGAAGGGAAGGGAAGGGAAGGGAAGGGAAGGGAAGGGAAGGGAAGGGAAGGGAAGGGAAGGGAAGGGAAGGGAAGGGACGAGAGAGGAGAGGAGAGGAGAGGAGAGGAGAGGAGAGGAGAGGAGAGGAAAGGAAAGGAAAGGAAAGGAAAGGAAAGGAAAGGAAAGGAAAGGAAAGGAAAGGAAAGGAAAGGAAAGGAAAGGAAAGGAAAGGAAAGGAAATTTATATACTACCTACTGTATGCCAGGAATTATGTTAAGTGCTTTATACAAATATTATCTCATTTGAATCAATTCTTCTATTTGAGAAATAAATGCAAATGTATTTATTTTAAAGAATTCTCTTTTCATGTCTTGTAAATCTTCAGGGCTTATTCTGGCCTCATTTATTTCTGAATTGGCTAATTGAAGAAAATATCCAGTACATGTTGCCTTCTTTATTCTTAGGAAAATATGAGTGAATAATCCATGAAAGGAAAATTGTTAGGTCCCAGACTTCCATGCAGGAGGGTCAAGACCTCAATTTTTCTCTGTGATTTTTCCAGGGAAAGTCAAACCCAGTCCATTGACTAAAGGCTTGGCTAGGAGCCAGTGTCATCCATGGTGTCATCATTAATGTACTAAGCAATGTGAGCAGATCAGTCATCCTTTCTAGCTTTTCATTTCTATCTGGTTCCTTTTTTCACCGAAAAAAGAAAACAATGATAATGAATTTAAGTCACAGCAGGTGGAACTGAGGTTAGACATTAGAGAGAACTTCCTAAAAAGGTCATAAGACATGTTGTCAAAGACTCTTTGGGGATTTATTTTTCTCTGTAGTTTCATATTTACAGAATCTCAGATTTGAAAGAACTTCAAGTCTATGTAGTCCAACTTACATCTGGATTGAAGTCACTTCTACAACCTTCCAAACAATTGGCATTCAGGCTTTTCTTCAAAAACTCCAGTGACCTAAATTCAACTAAAAACCGTCTGATCTACTAGAGTTTCAAAGTCAGATATTTCTACTTCTTTCTTAGATGAGAGGAGAAGAAGAAGAAGAAGAAGAAGAAGAAGAAGAAGAAGAAGAAGAAGAAGAAGAAGAAGAGGGAGGAGGAGGAGGAGGAAGAGCAGGAGCAGGAGGAGGAGGAGGAGGAGACAGGAAGGAAGGAAGGAAGGAAGGAAGGAAGGAAGGAAGGAAGGAAGGAAGGAAGGAAGGAAGGAAGGAAGGAAGGAAGGAAGGAAGATACAAAGGAGGGAGGAAATAATGAAGGAAGGAAAGCAAGAAGGAAGGGAAAAATTAAAAGGAAAGGAAGAGGATAAAGGGTAGGAAAAAGAAAAGAGAGGAGGTAGGTGATGAAAGAGGAAATAATTCTGTTTTAGATATTTTTGTTTGGTTTTCATTTAGCTGCTTAGAGGTCAGGAAATTCAATCAATGACACCCCTTCAGATACCCTTGTAATCTGTTCTTGATTTTTAACTTCACAGAATGAAGAGTGTTGGAGACAGGAAGACCTGAGTTCAAACCTCATCTCTGATATTTTCTAGCTATGTGAGTTTGGGTGAATCATATGACCATTACAAAATAGTGATAAAAATCCCATCAAACCTGTCTCAGGGGGTTATTATAAGACTCAAATGAGGTACTATATGTAAAATGCTTTGCAAATTTCAAAGTGCTATATAAATTCCAGTCTTTTACATTGAGGTCTGTATTATTATTTAATACATAAGTTCTTGATTGTTAATTCATTTTTTTCTCTTTAAGAAGTACAAGTTTTGGTGAAAATTGTAGGAATTTGCCTTTAAGATGATCAGAACAAAGCAGGAAGTAGTTAAGTCCTGCTGCAAAAGGAACATTATTGCCATATCTATAGTGAGTCATAGAATCATTAACATGAAATACCTTTTGATGAATGCTTTGAAAAAAATCATTATGTATTAAAGTCTGAAAGTCTCTTCCTGCATCATTTAAATTACTTTACAATGCTGATTAAAATAACAGAACATTATAGCTTGCTTAGCTAAACATTATATTTCCAAATCCATTTCCAATTGTTTCCCTTCAATTTGAACACTTTTTGAGCAATTGTATTGCTATTCATACCTGCTTGATTTTTTTATTAGAAGTTAAAGCACACACATTTTTTATCAATGTTGCAAAGTACGATGGAGGTTAACTCCTTTGATGCTGAAGGGACTGGAGAGTAGGAACTTTCATTTAGCCTTCCTCAGGGTCAAAATCTTAAGCCAAAGAATGAAAGTGACTCTGGAAGCCATGAAGTCCAACGGCCTCTTTTTACAGATTAAATGACTTGCCCGAGATTACCCAGATAGTAAGTAGCAGATCCAGAATTTTCATCCATGTATATTCTGAGTCCAGAGCTAGGGCTCTTTCTACTGTTCCACACAGCCTTACACTTTAGGGGTTTAACATTGCCTCCTGCTTTCACAGGAGATTAAAGGATTCACTCAATCTTATCAAATGTGTTTAAAAAGAAATGAACAGGTCATTCCAAATGGAGAAGCTTCTATAGAAAGTGGGGGTATTCTACTTGGGACAGGTGAGCAAGGATTAAGATGGGAATGATGGACCAAATTTTCATATTTGCAAATCCAAAGAAAGTGAGGTCTATACTTGCCTCTTTGTAGCTGATTGCCTTATGTGCTTACACAGTTGAAGAGGGTAAGAGCATTGCTCAGTCGTGTCAGACTCTTCATAACCCTGTGGACCATAGCACACCAATGCAGGCAATGGGCTTTTCTTAGTAAAGACACTGGAATGGTTTGCCATTTCTTTCTCCAGTGAATTAAGACAAACAGGTTAAATGACTTACTCAGGGTCACACAGTTAGTAAGTGTCTGAGGCCAGATTTGAACTTAGGTATTTTTGACTCCAGGCCCAGCACTCTATCCACTGAATTGCCTAGCTGCTTAATGCAAGGGCATAGGGCTTGACTAATAATTCCAAACAAGGAATGGTGACTTATAAGTCACTGTCTAAGGGTAGCCCAATCCAGCATTCTTTATAGGAACATAGACTTGAATCTAGAAAGAGTCTTACAGATAATCCAGTTCAACTCCTTCATTTTACAGATAAGGAATACAAGACCAAGAATAGTTGTGACCTGCCCAAGTTCCACAGGTAGAAAGTATGAACCCAGGATTTGAACCCATGACCTCTGAATTCAAGTATAGCACTTCTACTCCACCATGGAGCCTAACCTTACTGGACTTGTCATTGCCACGTATCTGGGGAAGTTTACCATTCTTTCATTGGCTATTTCAGACTCTAGGGTTTACTGCTCACTGGAGACTTCTTGGAGTTTTTTCAATTTCAACATGTCTTTACTAAGTACTCAGTGGGTGTATAGCTTTGAACCAGGCATTGTGGAGAATTAAAAAAACAGGGGAGAAGAAAACATAGTATCTCCCTGGTAGAATTAACAACTGAGCAGGGGAAACAAGATTCACACATGGGACATGACTGAAAGAGCCTGAGGACCAGCTAAGGGCTGATAAATGTTTAACAACCTGATCTATGAAGGGGAAAAAAATACTTGTGGGATACACTTGTAAGTTTAATCTGCATTATTAACATTTGCTTCATCATTTTCTTAACTCTAATCAATCAACAATACATTAAATCAACCGCTGATTTGTAGCACTTGCAGATTTCTGAGTTATAAATGGACACATTGAAAATTTAACAATTGACTGCTCTGAGCTGGTTTGAGCTAGCTCCATCACACCCTAGCTCTATCACACACCTCATTTAGGTGTTCACTTTGTGGTAGACAGACCCCTTCTTTTTCATCAGGGAGAATCAAATGAGATAATGGTTGTAAAGGGCCTTGAAAATCTCAAAGTGCTATATAAATGAGTTTATTTATCAGTACATTTATCTTGCATAAATACTACCCACGCTCAATAGACAGGGCCCAGAACTGAGCAGGAAAAGGAGAGCAGGCTGGATTGTCTTTTGAAAACTGCAGAGTTCTTTTAGTAACCTCAAGCTTCTCTCTGAGACAAAGACCAGTTGGTTAAACACCAACATTTTTTCTGGCAGTGTTCATAAATAATAGATTTATAAGCAGAAGAGACGTTGGGGGTCATATAATCCAACTCCCTCATTTTACAGGTAAGGAAATTGAATCCAGATAGATCAAGTGAATTCTCTAGATAATGAACAACTGGGTCAGGATTTGAACCCAGGGCCTTTGACTTAAGCCCAAGCATTCTTTCCACTATAACTTTATGCCTCCCTGCTCTGTGTCTATCATTCATGGGATACTACAATCTTAAAAGATAATAAAGGTCAGGATAAGCAAGGGAAAATGGGGGAATCACTTGGTGGGCAAAAACTGCTTTTACATGTGAGAAATAACCACCAGAAACAAGGGAAATCATAGGATCAGCAAAAGGTATAACGCGAAAAAGGATGGGCCAGTCACATAGTTAGAGGACCAACTCCTAGCACATTCAGGGAACTTGTGTCAAGTCAGTGAGAGGCAAGTGGATAGGAGTTGCAAAGGATAGGTGGGCATAGATGGATTACAGTCTTTATTTTTGACAGTAATACCCATATTGATAAGCCCACAGGTCCTTGAAGCTTTGCAGTAACTAGTAGTAGTACTAGTAGCAGTAGCAGTAGTAGCCATAGTAGTAGCCATAGTAGCAGTAGTAGTAGTAGTAGTGGTAGTAGTAGTTGTAGTAGTAACAGTAGTAGTAGCAGCAGCAGCAGTAGTAGTAGTAGCAGTAGTAGTGGTAGTAGTAGTAGTAGCAGTAGTAGTAGCAGCAGCAGCAGTAGTAGTAGTAGCAGTAGTAGTAGTAGCAGTAGTAGTAGTAGTAGTAGTAGTAAAATGACTAGTATTTTTTATCTTTCATATTGTGTACAATTTCAAAGGTAGATAAAATAGTTGCTTTTTGCAATTAAATTAAGGTCTTAGGACATAAGTTCAAATGCCTTTGTTGTCGCTGAGTCATTTCAGCATTTGCTACCCTATTTGGGATTTTCTTGGCAAAGACGCTGCAGTGGTTTGCCATTTCCTTCTCCAGCTCATTTTATAGATGATGGAGTGAGGCAAACAGGGTTAAGTTGCTTGCCCAGAGTCTCACAGCTAGTAAGTGTCTAAAATCAGATTTGAACTCAGTTGCTTTTGAATCTAGGGCCTGTGCTCTATCTACTACATAGTCAAGTTCCTTAGGATCAATGAAAACGTTTTTAATATAAGTCCCAGTATCAGACAGGGCAATGGAAATGATTATTTTGTTGCCATGTGATTCTGTTTACTTTCTCTAGTTCTCTATATTCTGAAAACTTTTCAATTCATTCCATGTAGTTTGGAGAATGAGTATTTGGTGTGACTATAGATACTTTCTAATTGTAGGCAACAATTCTACCTGTGATAATGGACCATTAAAATTTATTTGTTGAATTTTGAAGGATAATTTGAAGTCTTTAATTATATTATGGCAATTTATTGCTTATTAGTTTTTTAAAATATTGAGCTTCTGATACCTAATTCTAGTCACAGGGTCATGTCTTATTATTTATTTGGTAAAGTAAATTTTTTGTAGCTTGAAGTTATGTGTTACATAGTTTCTCTTGTTCCTTGTATAATTTGTATTGACCAATCAATCTGGATTCCTTAAGAATAATCCAGTTTTTGGTGGTGTTGACTTGGGCTTGAATTGGCATCATAAAACCTTCCATTTCTATAAATAAATCCTCATGACTGCCATTTGTTTGACACTTCTTTGTTGATATTGGTTAGATTGAGAGATGTATATCACCCATTTTTAGTTCACTCTGAGATTTTACCTGTTCCACAGGTTCTGTTTGTAGACAAATTTCTTTTAATATATTCAACAAATCCAACAGTGTATACCTATTAGTTCAAGATCAAAAGAAATTGTTCCAATTGGACCTTTACATTCAAACTCAGATTGTTCAGTTTCTATATTTCCTTGGTATATATTAAAACTTTTTCACTTACTGAGACCCAGTGCCATTTTGTTATCATTGGGGGAAAATTCGAAATGATTAAAAAGTTTTTCATGTAGTGTGTGTGTGTGTGTCTGTGTGTCTGTGTGTGTGTGTGTGGTCATATAACTCAATGTCATTTTTGTATATCAAATGATTAACAAAATGCTTTGATGCCCTTTCCTCTTTAGCTTAGAAGCCATACTTTGTTCTGTTTAGGAAAGATGACAAGGTGTTTAAGACTTATGCTGAACTTTAAGAGGCTTAAAATGCCTCCCTGAATGACATCACATTTTATATCAATTTTTCTTGATATTATTGTCTCAGTGGAATGCTTCAAAAATAGAATTTATAGAAATCTTCTGTCTTTGCCATTCCTAGATTTCCTTATTATTCTCCTTATTGCCCTCTTGGACAGTAAAAAAAAAAAATCAAAGAGTAAGAGAAAAAAACTTTCAGCAAAATCAACTAACATGCTAAAAAAAAAAATCTGACATAATATTTAATCTTCCACATTTGTTGAGGCTCTGGAAATGTTAATAGAGCAGCAAGTGGAAATGTCTTCTGATATCTCTTCTTGAGGACAATTTTGTCCTTTATAATTTTATTGCAGCTCATGGTGGTTATTCTTTCCATTCACATCGTTAAAGTCATTTTGTATGTTCATTTGCTATCACTGCTTACTTCACTTAGCATCCATTCATTTGAGACTTCCCTTGGTTCTCTATATTCAGCATGTTGTTTCTTATAACACAATAATATTCCATTACTGTGGATTCCATATATTGCAGTGTGTTTAAGCATTCCCAGAACAATGAACATCAACTTTGTTTGTAGTTCTTTATTACAAAAGTTTGTTGATATATTTCATTGCATATGGAAGCTTTCTTTTTACTAATGACCTCCATGAAGTATACCTAGCAATGGAATCTATGGGTCAAAGGATATGGTTGCCTTTCATGTTATTTACATAATAGTAAATTGCTTTCCAGAATGATGTTATCAATTCATAGTTCCATCAACAATGAATTAATGTGAGTTCTGTATTTCAAATAGAGAAAATTTTTCTATGTGCAAATGAAAGACTCTAGCATTCTCACAAAACTTGTATTTACTTCATTTGTTTTCAGTACTTGAATAAGTCATGAGTACAGAACTGAGTCAAAGGCTTTGCAAGAATCAACAAAGATAGTATAAAAAGTGCTTTGTTAAATTGCTGAATCAGTAAGATGTTCTATGTACCCACTGAGATATTTTGTCACATTTTTTTATTTTTGCTCTTCAGCCAACATATAGTTTCTCATAAGCATTTATAGAATATTTTTTAGTAATACAAGTTATGAATGCTTTATGTAAAGTACATAAATATGTGGTTGGGCTATATTTAGAGAGGTTTCCAATATTCTCATTTTTTATAGTTTATATGTGATGCTTTCTGTTAAGAAAAAAGGGATCAGACTTGAGAATGACAGGGAGCTGGTAAATTGCTTTGCTAATGATTCATGTGGAACTGTGAAACATTTAAGCCAATAGTTACGGATTTTACATTGTCCTGACCCTTTTTAGTTTTGAAGAGGAGTTTATTGATCATTTCCCTGGACGTAGACATTGTGTCATTCATTAAATGAAAGATGTGTAATCATTCTATTTCTTGTTTAACTAAATTTGCATTTTTTGTTGTGCTGAATTTCTTCTGACCATGTAACTAGAAATTTTCCACATTCTCCTTCTTTCTGGGTTCTTTTTCTCTTATTTCCTTGATTCTCAACACTGAATAACAATATTTTAAAATTATCAGTGAATGGTCTATACTGTTCTTTATGCTTCTTTGTCTCCTGGTATTACATTAAACTTGACTTTTGCTTTCCATTATTGATAAAGGGAATCTAGAATGTCTGACACATTTTTGTTTTCTGGATTCCATTCTGCATGTTTCTTTCTCTCTTCCTTCCTTTCTTCCTTCCTTCCTTCCTTCCTTCCTTCCTTCCTTCCTTCCTTCCTTCCTTCCTTCCTTCCTTCCTTCCTCAGACGTACAATGAAATAGACAGAACTCAATGGTTCCATGATACAATAAGAAATAGAGGAATAATCAAAAGTCAAAAAAAAATTAGAACATATAAAGTATCTATTATCAAAAACAATTAACTTGGAAACTCTCAGAAAATTATGACCAAACAAAAAACCTGGATGCCATATTTCAATAAATCATAAAATAAATAACCTTAAATCTATTAGAATCATGGGACAAAGCAAAAGTTGATGAAATCCATGTCACCTTCTAAAAGAAACCCTAAATTAAAAACACACAGAAATATCTTAGCTAAAGTCCATACTTACAGGGGAAAGGAGAAATACTGCAACTAGCCAGAAAGAAAAATATACTGTGAAACTACAGATAGTCAAGTAGTCAGTCAATAAACATTAATTAAATGCCTGCTTTGTTCCAGGCAACATACTGAGAGTGGGGAATAAAAATGAAGTTAAAAGCCAGTTCTTGTTCTTAGAAGTTCATTATATAGGGAGGGAAGAAAGCATGCAATAACTCTGTACAAACCATCTATATAAAGATTGGAAATAATGGACAGAGTAAAGCACTTGTGTTCTGGGAAATTGGGAAAGGTTACCCATACAAGGTGGAATTTAGCTGGGATTTGAAAGAAACCTGGGAAGCCAGGAGGCAGAGATGAGAAGAGAAAACATTCCTGGCATGGGATATAGCCAGTGAAAATGCCTAGTCAGAAGACGAAGTGTCTTGCTTAAGGAATAATAAAGAAGCCAGTGTTACTGAATTGCAGAATGTAGTAGGGACAAGAGTGGGTATAAGATCTAAGGAAAGGAGGAAAAATCATGTTAAGAAGGGCTTTGAAAACCAAAGAGAAACTGTATATTTAATCTAGTAATAGAGTATCACTGAGGTTTATAAAGTATGTGTGTGTTGGGAGATGGGAGGCAATATGGATGGACATGCACTTTAGTCAGATTACTTTGACAACTTCTTGGAAGATTGACTGGAGTGGAGGGAATTGTGATAGGGAGACCAATCAGCAAGTTCTTTTAATAATTCAAGTATTAAGTGACATAGGCCTGAATCAGTGATTTCACATAAGACTAGTCTTCAGCTACTATAAAGAAAAGTAAATCTTGGAATCTAATGTTTCAAAAGGCAAAAAATATTACAATAAAAAATTATTTATCTTAAAATCTGAATATAATCCTACAGTGCGGAAAATGGAATGGATTATTACAAGAATGGAGGAATTTCACATATTCCTGACGAAAACACAAGAGCTGGGTAGAATATTTGAAACACAAGCACAAAAGACAAGAGAAACCAAAAATGATCAAATAAATACATTTAAACAATGAAAAAGAGCTAAATGATGATGAGGTACTTACAATGTAATAGGGAGAGGAGATAAAAATGTTTCTTCAGAATCCAGCCCCATTTAAAAGTCATAATGGGAATTAACAAAGATAAATATGAAGTCTTGGGAGTGGTTTTGAGCTGTCTTAATGATTTTAAGAGATAAAGGAATAGAGAAAAGGGAATAAATAAATAAAAAGAGAGGCAATTACTGTGTCTTATAACTAGGATACATTATAAAAATATACAACCATGGCTGAGGGGCCTGGTGAGTGTGTCCTTCTAAGGAAACTAATTCTTATCTGAACCAGGAAAAGGAGCACTAAACATACAAAACTCACCAACACCCACACCTACAATGAGTTTGGTTTAGAAATATATTAAATTAAACAAGGAATGGAATTAAAAACAGGAAAAGGAAATTTGAGGTTTATCTGAGATGATAAAATTGGGAAGGGAATAGTCATAAGTAAGTAAGTTTCATGTTTAGAGGGCAGATCATAAAGGGGGTAAAAGGAGAAAAACAAAATGTAAGAACCAGTGACTGGGATGTAGGCTAGGACAGAGAAATAGGATCAGACCACTTCAATAACAGATAACCAATATTTGTTATATTTCTTTTGTTTCATGTTCTTAAAGAAAGGAATAGGGAGCAGAGGGAAGGAAAAAATATAAGAGAATAAGATGAATGGAAAAATACAATTAGTAATCAGAACCATGATTATGAACAGGATGAATTGACTCATAATGTTGGAGAGTATCAGGATGGTGGGGTAAAGCAGATTTCAATAATATGTTATTTACAAGAAACACACTTAAAACATAAAGATTCACATAGAATTAAAATAAATGACTAAGCATGATTTATTATTCCTCAGTTGACTTTGACAAAGCAGTTATGATAATCACTATATCTAATAACATAAGAGTAAAAAATAGACACTTTCTAAAAATAGAATAAGCAGGAAAGAGATTATAATTAAAAACACTATAAATAATGAAATAATACCGGATACACACACACACACACACACACACACACACACACACACACACACACACACACACACACACACACCAAATGAAATAGCACCTAAAGAAAACCTGATCTGATGACAGGGATAATTAGACAATAACAATAATCACCAGGAACTTCAATATGCCTCTTTCAGACCTACAAAAATCCTACAAATAGATAAATAAGAAAGAACATAGAACCTGAATAGAATTTTAGGGGAAAATAGACATGAAGTCACTAGTGATAAATGGATGGAAATCCAAAGGAGTATGCATTTTCTCAGCTGTGTATAGCACCTTCACAAAAATTGACCATGGGCTAATTTATAAAAATTTCTCAAATAAATACATGAAATTCAAAGTCTTGATGACTCCAGCATAATAAAAATTGTATTCAATTAAAGAATTTTTCAAAAAGTAGTAAAATTTAAGTGGAGACCAAATAAACTAATTCTAAATAATCAATGAGTCAAAAAAAAGAAATAATTGATAATTTAATCAAAGATAGTAATTAAAATGAGCCAACATACCAAAACTTTTACCATGCAGCCAAAGCAATCAGGGAAAATTAACATTTTTGATAACTCTTCATTAAAGAGAGAGAGAGAAAATAAAAGATAAATGCATTGGGTCATGAAAAATAGGAAAACAGCAAAAAAACTAAACATAAAATTGAAAAAAAATTGTAAATCAAGAAAATATAAATAGAATTTTAAAAAAAGAAAAAAATCAACAAAACTAAAAGATTGTCCTGGGGAAATGATGAAACAGAAAGGACTATTAGTTAATTTGATTTCAAAAATATAGAGAAAAATGAAATTGCCAAAATAAAAACAGAAAAAAGGGAATTCACAATAGATGAAGAGGAGAAAATGAGATTATTAGAAACTATTCAATTTTATGTTCTACAACAATAATTTGAAAGAAATGGAATAATATTTACAGAAATATAAAACACTCAAATTAACAGGACAAGAAAATGTATACCTTAAATAGCTCAATCTCAGAAAATGAACATAACAAGTTATAAAAAAAAAGTCCAAAAGAAAAAATCTCAGGATCAGACAGATTTACAAGTGAGTCATGTCAAAAATTCAGAGAACAAATAACTCTAGTATTTAATATTTTAAAAAAATAGGGAAGTGATGGAGCCTATAACACTTCTATGGCTTTTATGTAGTCCTCATACTTAGTAGTCCTTATATGTAAACCACGGAAAGATAAAATAAGGGAGAGAGAAAAAATATCTATAATGAATATCAATGCAAAAATATTGAAAGAAATATTTATAGAGAGGTTGTGATAATATATTTAAAAGATTATATAGTATATCCAGGTGGCATTTACAGTAGAAATTGAAGAAGTATTAGAAAAGTTATAACCGCATAATACCAAAACAATAAAAATAGTTATGGTCATATTAATAGATTCAGAAAAAAAGATTTTTAGAAAACATGGTAGATAAACATATTTAAAAAGCATGGGAATTACTAGAATAACTAGATCCTTCCTTAATTTGGTAAACAGCATTAAAAACCAATGGCAAAAATTATTTGCAATGGAAATGCTAAAAGGTTTTTCCAGTAAGGTCAAGGGTAAAGCATGGATGTCAACTGCTACCATTATCATTTGCTACATTTCTAGAAATACTAGCTATAACAATGAAACTATATATATATATAAAATGAATAAGCAGAGGCAATAAAGCTAACTTACCTTTTTTGAAGGTGATATGATGGTTTACTTAGGAGAATCATAGATATTCAACTAAAAACTTAAGGATAGAATTAATCATTTCAGTAAAGTGACAGAATGTAAAATATTTCCCCAAATACTTAGCTTGTCTGTATATTGCCAATGAAACTCAACATGTAGATGTAGAAAAAGAAATTCCATTCAAAATAACAACCAAATGTATAAATACCCAGGAGTTTATTTACCAAGATAGAAGCTGAAATTATGACTATAGCTATGAATTACTATTGAAAGAAATAAAACTGTAAATAATTAATTGTAAAATACTCATGTTGTGCCAGGACAATATAATATAAATGATAATACTGCCAGAATTTAATTAGATTCACTGCCATATCAATTAAATTTCCAATGGATAATTATTATTGAACTAGAAAAAATAATCACAAAATATATCTCAAGAAAGAAAAGGTTAAGGATCTCATGGGAAATAATAGAAAAAAGTTGAAAGAAAGAGGGCCACATCTCAAAACTATCGTAAAATAACATACTAATAGTAGTAATAATGATAATAATAATTGAAAGCATTGGCTACTGGTTAAAAAATTGGTCATTGGAACAAATTAGGTACACAAGACCCAGAAGCAATTGAATCGAGTAGCATGGTGTTCAATAAACCCCAAGTATAACAGTTACTAAGGTTAGGCTTCCTTATTTGACAAAAAATCTATTAAGAAAATGTGAAGTGGCCTGGGGTATTGGGGGGTGGGGAGGGAGGAAATGGACTTAGATTCACATCTCACACTGTATACCACAATAAATTGTAAGTGCTTACTTGACCTAGATATAAAAGATCATACAGTATAATCGACAGATTAAAGGAGAAGAAAAAGGGAATTCCTTCACAGCTATGGAAAAGGAGAAAATTCTTGACCAAACAAGGAATAAAGATGATCACAAAAGAGAAAACAGACAATTTGATTACTTAAATTGAAATGTTTTAGCATGTACAAATTCAAAACAATTAAAATAGAAGTAGTTATGTAAAAAAAAGATCTTTGCTGCAAATTTTTCCAACAAAGATCTCAAACACAAGATGAACAGGAAAGTAATACAAATATGAAGAGACATTTTCTAATAGGTAAGTGAGAAAAGAGTATGAATATATGGTTCTCAAAAAAAATCAATCAACAACTATATGAAAAAATGGTTTAGTCTACTAATAAAATAAAAATAATAACCAAAATATCTCTGAGGTTCCATCTCATACTGATAAGATTGACAAAGATAACAACTGATAGAGGGGTTATAGGAGAACAGATATGCTAGTAAACTATTGGAAGAGTTTTGAAGTAGTCTAACAATTCTGAAAAGTAATTGTAACTATGTCCCAAAGACATTGTATTATGCATATCTTTGGATCCAGATATGCCATTGCTCCAAAGATATGAAAGGCAGAAAGGACTCACATATACAAACGAAAAAAATTAGAGCAATTCTTCTTATTGTAGCAAAAAAACCCACCAAAACAAAACTAGAAAGAATGAGTACCTAGCTATTGAATAATGGCTGAATAAATTATATTATATGAATGTAATGGACTATTATTAAAATGTTTTTTTTTAAATGACAAAAGTTAAAGATTCAAAGAAACCTAGGAAGATATTGTAACATAGACTGAAGGACAGAACTAAGATGGAGAGTACAGGCAGCAATTCAGCTGAACTCGCCCAACATTCCCTTCCAAACAACTTTAAAATAATGCCTCACATTGAATTCTGAATTGACAGAGTCAGCAAAAAATCAAATTGAGACATTTTTCGAGCCAAGACAACTAAGAATGTTGGCCCCAAAGTATGTAATACCAGAGTAAGGGCTTTCTTGAAGCATAGCACATGTGACAGTAAAACCAGCAGTAGGCTTTGGAGGCAGCAGCAACAACTTCTGGAGGTCTTAGCCCAGAGATGGTAAAAGGGTCAGACAAGTGGTCAGAAAACAATTACAGGGGAGTCTTTGTGGGCATTAAGTGCAGGACCCTATTGCATTTCCCACAGGCAGCTCTAGATTGCAACTCCAAGGTGAAGAAGTTGAAACAACAGGGGAGCATGGTCCATGATCTCAGTTCCAAGGCAGAAAGGAACCTTGGTTATAGTTCCATGGTGGAAAAGAGAGCTTGTGGTCACTCACAAGAGTGCAGGGCCCTGATTGCAATTCCAAGGCAGAAAGCAGAAATAGCACTTGTAGTTATCTGGTCACAGTTCCAGGGCCAAGAGGAGAGCTGTAGCTGCAGGAGGCAAACTCTGTTCATGGGTAAAAACCAAAGCACAGCCCAGGAGCACATCTCTCCTTGGATCATACCAGCTTAGAGACATGGAAAATTTCTAGATCTCCAGAACTAGCTCTAAAAACAGCAGTACAAAAAGTTGAAGCTTAGGATAGTACCCAACTTTAACATAAAGTCAAAAGGCAAGAAATAGACTGGGAAAAGGAATAAACAACTAAAAAGGAACTGACTGCAAAAAGCTACTATGATAACAAGAAAGATCAAGAGCCAAACTCAGAAGACATTTGTGTCAAAATGACCAGAAGCAAAGGCTCAAAGGAAAAAAAATGTGAATTGGACACAAGCCAGAAAAAAAAATCTGAAGAATATAAAAAAATACTTCTAAAACTCAAATAATAGAAGTATAGAGAAATTTGTTAAAAAGAAATGAGAGTGATGCAAGACAATTATGAAAAAAAGAGTCAAAAACTTGGTAAAAGAGGCACAAACATACTTAAGAAAATAACACTGTAAATAACAGAATTGGTCAAATGGTAAAAGAGGCACACAAGAAGCAGAAGTAGTCAAATGGAAAGAGAAGAACAAAAAATTCACTGAAGAAAATAATTACTTTGAAATTAGAATTGGGCGGGTGGAAGTTAATGACGCAATGAAACATCAAGAACAATAAACCAAAGTCAATAGAGTGAAAAAATAGAATAAAATGTCAAACATCTCAGGGGAAAAACAACTGACCTGGAAAATAGATCAAAGAAAGATAATTTAACAATTATTGGAGTACTTCAAAGTCATGACTTTTAAAAAAAGAGCTTAAACATAATATTTCATGAAACAATCAAGGAAAACTGTCCTGATATCCTAGAATGAGAATATAAAATTCAAATTGAATGCATGCACCAATCATCTCCTGAAAGATGTCCCAAAATGAAATCTCCCAGGTATATTATAGTCAAATCCCAAAAGCCCCAGATGAAGGAGAAAATATTGCAAGCAACCAGAAAGAAAGAATTCAAATATTGTGGAACCACAATCAGGATCAGACAAAATTTCGTAGTTTTCAAATTAAATCAGAATCAAACAATTAGTTGTTACACACTTGAAACTGAAAAATACACAAAGAGTAAAAATAAGGAGCTGGAGTAAAGTCTATTATTCTTCAGTTGAGGTTTAAATAAAAGGCAGAGGTAGTTATCATGGTCTCAGACAAAACAAAAGCAAAAATAGACCTAATTAAAAGGAATAAGCAGGGGGAAATCTTGCAGGGAAATTTTGTATGTTAAAGAAAGAGCAGATCAATGAATTGGACATATGACTTTAAAAAACTAGAAAAAGGATAAATTAAAAATATCCAATTAAACAATGAGTTAGAAATCCTCAAAATCAAAGGAGAAATTAATAAAACTGAAAGCACGAAAACCATTGAACTAACCAATAAAATTAGGAGCTGGTTTTGTGGAAAAAAACAATAAAATAGACAAACAATTGGTTAATCTGATTTTTAAAAAAAAGGAAAGAAGAAAATCAAATTATTTGTATCCAAAATGAAAAAGGTGAATACACTACCAATGAGGATAAAATTAAAGCAATTATTAGGAGCTTTTTTGCCCAAGTACAAGCCAATGTCTCTGGCAATCTAAGTGAAATGGATGAATATTTACAAAAATACAAATTGTCCAGATTAACAGAAGACAAAATAGAATATTTAAATAGCTCTACCTTAGAAAAGAAGAAATTGAACAAGCCATAAACTAGTTCCCTAAGGAAAAAATCCTCAGGACCAGATGGATTCACAAGTGAATTCTACCGAACATTTAAAGAACAATTAATTGTAATACTACATAAACTATTTGGACAAATAGACAAGGAAGGAGTCATATCAAATTCCTTTTAGCATAACTAAGCCAGGAAAAGTGAAAGCAAAGAAAAGGACTCTGTACACCATTTTCCCTAATGATTATTGATGCAAGGATTATAAACAAAATACTAGCAAGTAGATTGCAACAATATATCACAAAAAATCATTTACTACTACTAGGCAGAATTTATACCAGGAATGAAGATTGGTTCAATATTAAGAAAGCTATCAGCATGAATGACCACATCAGCAACAAAAAAGGGAGAATGCAGTGGTCCAACCCCAGCCTCAGGGCACCTGAGTGGGGAGGGGACTGAGGAATCCATGGCAGCCACAGTAGCAGTAGAGACAGAGACAGCAATTGTTTCTGGAGCTCTGGGCCCACAGATTGTGGGGGAATCCAGCACCTAACAGTACACCTCTCATCCCTACTGGAAGCAGAGCTCAACTTTGTCAAAGAGCTCAGAAGTCAAATAAATGGCTGGAAAAAGCAAAAACTGTAAAAAGAATCAAACTATAGGATCTTACTTTGGTGACAAGGAAGGCAAAAACATGGAAACAGAAGAAAATAAAGTCAAACCTCCTCCATCCAAAGCCTCCAAGAAAAATATGAATTGGTCTCAGGTCATGGAACAGCTCAAAAAGGATTTTGAAAATCAAGAGCAATAGAGCAAAAATTGGGAAGAGAAATGAGAGTGATGCAAGAAAATCATGAAAAAATAAGTCAACTGCTTGCTAAAGGAGATCCAAAAAATGCTGAAGTATTTACACTTTAAAATATAGACTAACTCAAATGGCAAAAGAGATCAAAAAGCCAATGAGGAGAAGAATGCCCTAAAAAGTAAAATTGGCCAGATGGAAAAGGAGATCCAAAAGCTCACTGAAGAAAATAATTCCTTAAATATTAGAATGGAGCAGATGGAAGCTAACTGACTTTTTGAAAAATCAAGAAACTATAAAATAAAACCAAAGGAATGAAAAAATAGCAGACAACATGAAATATCTTATTGGAAAACAATTGACCTAGGAAATAGATCCAGGAGAGACAATTTAAAAAATATGTGACTATCTGAAAGTCATGATCAAAATAAGAGCCTAGATATCATCTTCATGAAATTATCGAGGAAAATTGCCCTGATATTCTAGAACCAAAGGGTAAAATAAATATTGAAAGAATCCACTGATCACCTCCTGCAAGAGATCCAAAAAGAAAACCTCCTAGGAATATTGTAGCCAAATTCCAGAGTTCCCAGTTCAAGGAATCTTACAGATAGTATGTGTCAGAGGCCGGACTTAGACTCAGGTCTCCTGATATCAGACTTTAAAAGTCATTATAATAGCCTTAGGTAGCATGAAGTCTAAATACAGCATCTTGGCTTATATGCTCTTATTCTGCCATTGACCCCATCTCTCAGTGCCCTACCACAGTTACAATGAGTTGAACTTAAAGGGGATTATTATAATGGTTATTATGCTACTTATTATTGTAATCATTATTCTTTGGTCTGAACCTGTGATTTCTTCACCATGAGGAAGTCCTAATGAGAAAATTTCCTCCCCTGATACAGATCAACAATTGTATCTATAATTTCAGGGTAGAGCCAAGATGGAAGAGCAAAAGCTTGGACTTCCCAGAGCTCTCCCCCAAAGCCCTCCAAATGTCTGTAAAAAATGACTAAACAAATTCTAGAGCTACAGAACCCACAAAATGACAGAGCGAAACAAATCCTCAGTCCAAGACAACCTGTAAACCAGACAGGAAGGGTCTTTTGCACCAGGCAGGGAGCAGAGCTCAATTTGACATGGGCTGCACTGGCACAGACAGGATGAAGCAGGCCTCAGGGGGCTGAATCACTGGTGGCAGTGGCAGTTTCCAGACTTCTCAACCCATAAACATCAAAAAAATAAGTGGGAAAACTCTGTGAGACCTGAGTGAAAGAGGAGTGTGGTCTGGTCAGGTCCAGGCCCAGCCCTAGGGTGGTGGGGTGGTGGCAGTGCCTGGCAGCAGCAGCAGCAGTAGCAGCAGCAGTGGCAAAGGCTGCTTTCAGAGATCTTACCCACAGATAATGGGAGATTGAGTGGCTGATAAAAAATCCCTGAGGCCAGGAACAGTATACCCACCTCCTCTCCCATCCCCACCGGAAGCAGAGTTCCACCTTGACAAAGAGTTACAAAGTCAAGTGTTTGACTGGGAAGATGAGTAAACATCATAAAAGAACTCAGACTATGAAATCTCACTAGAGTGACAAGGAAGATCAGGGAATACAACCAGAGGAGGACAACAGCGTCAAAGCTCCTACATCAAAATCCTTCAAGAGGAATATTAATTGGTTGCAGGCCATGAAGGAGATCAAAAAAGATTTTAAAAATCAAGTAAGAAAAGTAGAGGAAAAGTTGAGAAGGGAAACGAGAGTGATGCAAGAAAATCATGAAAAGCGAGTCAACAGCTTGCTAAAGGAACCCAAAAAAATACTGAAGAAAATAACACTTTGAAAATTAGACTAATCCAAAACGGCAAAAGAGGTCCAAAAAGCCATTGAAGAGAAGAATGTCTTAAAAAGTAGAATTGACCTAATGGAAAAAGAGGTCCAAAAGTTCACTGAAGAAAACAATTCCTTTAAAATTAGAATGGAGCAGTCAAGAAATTATAAAATAGAACCAAAAGAATGAAAGAAATAGATGAAAAATAATTGACCTGAAAAATGGATCCAGGAGAGATAATTTTAAAATTATTAGACTACCTGAAGCCATGATAAAAAAGCCTAGATATCATCTTTCAAGACATTATCAAGGGAAACTGCCCTGATATTCTAGAACCAGAAGGTAAAATAGAAATGGAAAGAATCTACCAATCACTTCCTGAAAGAGATTCCCAAAGTAAAGCTCCTAGGACAGTCAGAAAGAAACAATTCAAGTATTGTAGAAATAAGATTAGGATAACACAACATCAAGCAGCTTCTACATTAAGGGACTGAAGGACTTGGAATATGATATTTCAGAGGTCAAAGGAGATAATATTAAAACCAAGAACCTCCTATCCAACAAAACTGAGTATAATCCTTCAGGGGGGAAAATGAATATTCAATGAAATAGAGGACTTTCAAGCATTCTTGATGAAAAGATCAGAGCTGAATAGAAAACTGGACTTTCAAATACAAGAGAATATGATCAAGAGAAGCATGAAAATGTAAACAGAAAAGAGAAGTCATAAGAGACTTATTAAGCTTGAACTGTTTACATTCCTACATGGAAAGATGATATTTGTAACTCATGAGACTTTTCTCAGTATTAGGGTAGCTGGAGGAAATAGATAAGACAGACAGTTAGATGACAGACAGTTAGATGATAGATAGATAGATAGATAGATAGATAGATAGATAGATAGATAGATAGATAGATAGATACATAGATACATAGATACATAGATACATAGATAGATACATAGATAGACAGACAGGTAGATAGATAGATAGATAGATAGATAGATAGATAGATAGATAGATAGATAGATACATAGATACATAGATACATAGATAGATAGATGATAGATAGCACAGGGTGAGTTGAATATGAAGGGATGATATGTAAAAAATAAAATTAAGGGTTGAAAGAGAATTGGGAGAATATTGAGAGAATATTGGGAGAAGAAGAAAGGGAGAGATAGATTGGGGTAAATCATTTCACATAAAAGGGGCAAGAAAAATGAAGGGGAAGGGAAGGGGTGAGAAGGAATGAGTGAATGTTACTCTCATCCAATTTGGCTTAAGAAGGGAATAACATACACACTCAATTGGGTAGGTTACCCTACAGGAAAGTAGGGGGAAAGGGACTGAGAGGAAGAGATGATAGAAGGGAGGGCAGATTGGGGGAGAGGGTAATCAGAAAAAACACTTTAGAGAAGGGACGGGGTCAAAGGAGAAAATGGAATAATTAGGGGATGGGATAGGATGGAGGGAACTATAGTTAGTCTTTCACAGTATGACCATTATGGAGGTGTTTTGCACCTCCTATATTGAATTGCTTGTCTTCTCAATGGATGTGGATAGAGAGGTAAGAAGGGAGAGAATTTGGAACTCAAAGTTTTAAAGACAAATATTTAAAAAAAAATTTTAATTGTTTTTTACATGCAACTGGGAAATAAGATATACTGGCAATGGAATATAGAAATCTATCTTGCCCTTCAAGAAAGCAAAGGGGAAGGGAATAAGGCATGGGGAATGATAAAAGGGAGGACACACTGGGGGAAGGGGAATAAGAATGCATGCTATCTCAGGGTGTGAGAAGGCGAGAGATAGGGAGAAAGTTTGGAACTCAAAATCTTGAGGAAATGAATGTTGAAAACAAAAAATAAATAAATTTAAATCTTAACAAAAACCAATTGCATCTATAATTTCTTTTCATAGAGTTTCCTAAGATACTAAATGCTTAAGTGACATTCCAAGACTCCTGTAGTTAGTATATATGAAAGATAAAACTTGAATTCACGACTTCGTTACCAGCAATAGCCCTCTTATTCACTACACCAACATTCTTCTCTGATAAGACTGTTATCATAACTATTGCTCTTGTCCTTGTCTGTTGTTGTTTATAGGTGAGTATAACCTAAATTACCTAGATAATTAATTTCATTTTGTATATACATGAGTACTAGGAAAGAATCACAAATTCCATTTAAAGTGAAAAATTATCTAAGGATCTTGAGATTGGGATGGCTCCTAATTAAGCATGTAAAGAGTAAGAATGTAAGTAGATAGATAAATATAGATATAGATACACACACATATGTATATATACAAAGAATCCAGGGAATTAAACAGCTGAGATGTGTACCTTGAAAAGTAATGAAAACTACAAAACAACCTCTTGGTTTTGGCCATAATCATCAACGTGTTATAAGTGTATAATTTGAAAGAACTATGAAAGTAAATAACCTTTAGCAAGAGCTATATTAGTTAGTGTAAATTCACATTTAAAAAAAATATTATTTAACTAATTAAAATGGAATTAAATGAATGTAATGTTAACTGTGTCTACTGTTTAGCATAAAAAGTTGTTAAATATATCATACTCTGTGTATTGAACCAGCAGCATATTTTAGCAATGCTTAATTGTAAGAAATAGCCATGTACTACTTAATTGCATAACTAGGTGGAACATAAAAATCACAATTACATGAATTATATTAAGTAAAATATGTTAAAATAGTTTGTTTTTAGATGGAGGAATTTTATGGACACTATAATGAAACCAAAGTACATTTTTAATTACCTAATTATTGCTATTTTCAAAGTCCATTTACACCATAATTGTTCTTGTTTTCATAGTCCAAAGAGTCCTTGATGGAAAGACTTAGTAAGATCTGAAATAAGAATTCATTTTTCATGCAACCCCTTTCTCTGATCTACTTTCAAAGATGTTATCAGAATTATTCTTCTTTCATGCATTCATTCATTCAAGAAGACCTAGCTCCGTACTAGGCTTTGTCTTGAAAGGATGGACAATTTAGTTTGGAGAGAAAAACCACATATGCATGACATGAAAATTCCAATAGTAATACAAGTTAACTTATGAACTAAATGATCAACA
This sequence comes from Notamacropus eugenii, assembly GCF_028372415.1. Classification (NCBI taxonomy): domain Eukaryota; kingdom Metazoa; phylum Chordata; class Mammalia; order Diprotodontia; family Macropodidae; genus Notamacropus; species Notamacropus eugenii. The sequence continues at coordinate 457,021,086 of NC_092872.1, read as the reverse complement.
AAGACTTGATGGATAAGGTGGGATGTGAGTTGGGCCTTTAGATTCTGATAAGTACAGAAGAGAGGGTAGAGTATTTTAGGTAGAAGCGAACAGCATAAGAAAACTGTTCATACATTAGGAGTAGGAAATGGTAGGAAGGCTAAAAGCCAAAAAGGTAGAGTAGCCTGATTGGAATAAAGGATTCATGTTCAAGGTAAGTAGAAGGTAATTTTGAGAAGGAATGGTGAGATCAGATTTTGAAGGTATTTGAAAAACAGGCTAAGACATTTTCTCTTTATCCTGTGGAAGATGGAAAGCCATTCAAAATCTTTGAGGAGAGATGAAATCCACACCAAGAAGAGTGAAAAGGATACCTGAAGAACTAGTCAGGGAATGTCTTGAGCTACTCCCTTCCCTTTTTCTAAATTCTAATTTTTCTGTTCTTAGTTCTAAAATGCTTAGCCCAAGATGACTGGCCTTCATGAAAGTTTGTATCAGAAGTCAAATATATTCAAAAACAAGCTCTATAGCTTTAAACATGAAATATCATTAGATTTATCTCCCAACTAATTAGTTAAAACCATTTCCTCCCATTTTAGGGAATTGTTGATGTTCACCAAAAAGAAATTGAAATGACCACAGAATCAGAGAATCTCAGAAGTAGAAGTGGATTCAGATCCCATCTGGTCCAACTCTTCCCTGCATAAAAATTCCTTCTAAGTCATATTAAAGATGTGGTCATCAGGATTTATTTGAATATTTCTCATGAGAAAGATCCCATATGCCTGAGGCAGCCTATTCCACTTTGCATGGCACTGACTGTTAGAAAGTCTCTCCTGACTTCAAGCCTAAACTTGCTTATATGCTGCAGCTTTGATCCACTGCTATCCTCTGGAACTAAACAGGACAAATCTAACCCCTCAGCTACATGGAAGTCATTAAAACATCTGAAAACAGCTATTATATCTCCCTTAACTTTCCTTTTCTATTGGCTAAACATCTAGAGTTCCTTCAAGTAGGCCTCACATAGCAAGAACCCAAGCCCTTCACTCTTCTGGTTGCCTTTCTCGGGATGCTTGCCAGTTTTTTAATGTCCTTGGCTCCTAGAATTGAACACAATAATACAGAGGGGGTCTGACCAGGAGTGAGTGTAGCAGGATTATCACTTTTCTATTCCTGCATATTGAGTCTTTCTTAAGGTAGTTCAAAATGGTATTACATTTTTTTGGCTACCATATCACACTGTTGAGCCATAGTTGAGCTTTTAGCCTCCTAAAATCTCTAGATAAAGATGGTTCCTTTAGAAATTTGAGTGAACAATGAGAGAAATTTCTGATGATAGGATCACAGATCTTTCTGGATCTGCCTGGCCTTGACTTCCCCAACTTGAACCCAATCACCATCCCCGCAACATTTCCTTTTGTTATGTTTAACCTAACATTCTAGCTTGATATCTTTTTAGATTCTATTTTATCATATGACATGCATAAAAAGCAGAAAAGTTAGGGTTAGGGCAGCCCGGAGATCATTTGATTCTAAATCCACATCCTATGTGACCATGGGCAAATCACTTAACCTCTTTCCAACTTTTAAAATGGTAGATCTAGATTTGAGAGAGAACTCATAGTTCATTTTTCAAATGAAGAAAGTAGGCACAAAGAGGTTAAGAGAGGTGCCCATAGTCATATAACTTGTAAATATGTATGGGATTCAAACCCAGATCCTCCTGATCCCAAGGAGAGTACCCTTCCCTCTATTGACCACTTTAGTTTCTTTATATGCAAGATGTGCTGGTGTCTTTAAAGTGTACTATAAACATTAAAGCTGTATAAAAACACTAACTACATTATAATTTCCTAAGAGGTTTGGATCACCTGAAAATGTATGAGCATGCTTTTTATGCCTTTATCAAAATCTGATAAAAAATATTAAATACTTACAGATCAAGTATAGATCACTTAGAGACAGTCTTCTAATTTGGTATTTAACCATTAATGACAATTCTTGGTTTCAGCTGCTTATCAGTTCCAAATCCACCTGTCTATGCTCTTCTCTAGCCCACTTACCTCTATTTTGGCTATAGGAATAGCATGAAAGACTGTCACTAAAATATAGGTAAACTCTATTTACCACATTTCCCTGATCTACCATTTGAGTAACTTTGTAAAAGAAGGAAATTAGTTTAGCCTGTTTGATCTGTTCTTGATGTAAATAATGTTGACTCTTTTTGATCAGTACTTCTATTCAAGATACTCAATAACCATCTTTTTAGTAAAATATTCTAAAAATGAATGTACTTTTCATATTCCATTCTCTTTGGTTTTTTAAGCAACATTTTCACTTCCTCAATCCTGTAGGACTCACATCCAATAATTCCTTCAGAGGAAGGGGAGGAAAGGAACAAGCACAAGCATTTACTAATGGTATGTTCCATACACTGTATTAAGTGCTTTACAAATATCACCTTGTTTGATCGTCACAACAACCTGATGAGGTAGGTAGCACCTACCTGTGTATTTCAGTACCTCTAGAATGTGAGTCTGGTGACTGGAACTCAACAAGAGGAGTTAGGTAGTATTCTCTTAATATCTTCTTCCTTATCTTGAGTATCAACTTCTTATTAACCATGTTTTCCTATCTTTTGCTATAAGGTCATTCTCCTTAGCAGATAAAACAGGAGCAAAATACAAGGTGAGCAGTTCCCATTGATCAGTGTCATCATCCCATCCATCAATTGTCTTAGCCCTTTTTTTGGTCTTAATTTTTCCCCTAATATGGGTCAAAAGTGTCCTTATTGGTATCCTTTCATTTCCTCACCAACCTGAAATCATTCTGAACTTTACTCCAAGTCATTCTATTCTTTATCCCTCCTTATCTTCCCTTGTTTCCATATATTTCCCTTAAAGGCTTTTATAAATCTAAGTTGGTTAATGAGTTTCCTGAATATCCACATTGCTTTTTTTTAATGACTACCCCATTTTTTCCGCATTGCAAGTATTTTTGTATCTTCAAAATGTAATTTTCAAGAGCTTCCCAGAATTTCTAGATTGACATTCTATAGAATTCTTTCTCTAGACCCTTTAAAACTTGTCCTCCTTCAACCTAGGATCTGTGTCAGGCTATGCCCAGCCTTTTTTTCTTCTCTATCAAAAATTCTAAGATGGAATGAATGCTTACTTTAGCCAAGTTTCCAATCATTCTTATCCCAATAGCCACTTCCTCCCTCTTGGTTAGAATCAAATCTGGATTAGAGTATGGGGAAATCTGGAACCAGAGAAACCTATTATGAGGCTATTGAAGTAGTACCAGTTAAAAGTGACGAGACCTTGACTGGAGTGGTACCTATAATGAATAGAAAGAAGGGAGCGGATGGAAGAGATACTGTGGAAGCAGAATGGGCAGGATTTTGCAAATGATTGAATGAGGAGGTTAAAAGGAAGGAAAAAGTCAAAGGTGACTCTGAGTTTACAAACTTAAGTGACTGGAAGAATGGAGATACTCTCAACAGAAAAGGAGAAGTTTGGACGAATGAGAAGGAAACTAAAAAAATATATAAAATGAAGTTTTTATTAGTTCCTTCAAAAAGTTGGATAACCAATGAAGTGAACTTTTTCTCAATAACAGGAAGAGACATAAGAGATCAGGAAAAATGAACAATGTGAAATTGGAACAAACAGAAGTAATAAATTTATCATTAGAACATTATGCTATATATTCTGTTATATAGCAACAAAACAAAATTCAAAACAGAGTATTATCTACAAAAATATAAAATACTCAAGTGAATAGAATACCTAATCAATATCTTACAAATCACATTTCACAAAAGGGAATTGATCTAACTGCAAAGAAAATACCAAATGAAAAGTAATAATAAACTGGTCCAAATGGATTTACGGAAGAATTCTATCAAACTTTTAAAAAACAAGTAATAGCCATACTATGCAAATTATTCTTTAAAAATTGAGATAAAAACATTACCAAATCACTTCTACAGTCTTAATACATAAACCAGGAAAGAATAAAGCAAAATAAAACATTTTTTAAAAATCTATAGACCAGTATCATTCAAGAAGTTTAAATAAAATCCTGGGAAAATATTATAATTTATCCCCCAAAATCGAGATCATTCACTATGATCAAGTCAGATCTATACAAGTGAGAAAAGGATGCTCCAACATTAGAAAAACAATTAACACAATTATATTAAAAACCAAAAACATTCAGAAGCACCTAATCATATCAGTCAATGTGCCTTTGATGGCACAATACACATTGGTGCTAAAAATCCCATAAAGCACAGATATAGAAATATCTTTTGTTTTGATATGGTAAAACATACCTACCTAAAACCAGTAACTAGATTAAATGCAATACAGAAATCTCAGATTTCCGAATAAATATAAGGGATGTCCCCTTCCCTAGGCAGCATACTTCTAGAAATACTCTAGCAATAGCAATGAGATAAGAGAAGTCACATTAAATACTTAATAATTGAGATAATACAATGGTGGTAGCTTTGGTAAAGTAGTACATTACAAAATAAAGCTATAACAATAACATTTCTACACTGCAATAACAAAATTCAGTTGCAGAAAATGGATAGGGAAGTCTAACTCAAAATAACTCTAAAATGAATAAAAATCTGAGAGTTAATTTATCAAACCATACTCAATATATGTATAGATATAATTACAAAATATTTCTTCAAGAAATTAAGAACTTAAATGACTAAAGAGATATTTAGTGGCTATTTCTGGATCATACTAATATGATCAAAATGCTTACTATCGAAATTACTTTAATGCTATACTAAACTACCAAGGAGATACTTTACTAATCTAGACAAAATAGTAACAAAATTCATTTGAAGAAACAAAAGAGATAGAATAGAAAGGGCAATAATAAAATCAAAGTAAGACCGAAGGGAAAAAAGCATTGCCAGATCACAAAAAAACAGTAATCATCAAAACTTTAAACTATCACTTAAAAATAGGAAAGTAGAACAATTGGGAAGACAAGGAAGAAATAATTTAACTCAATAAACTGATATTTTAAAATTTTAGTAATATAAACTTTTTTATTTGACAAGAATTGTTTAGAAAATTATAAAATCTGGAGGAAATTAGGATTAGAACAACAACTTAAAGCATATACTGTAATAAACTCAAAGTGGATGGTGAATGGGAAGCAAAGATGATGCTATTTTTAAAAATCGGAGAGAACCAGGTAATATAGATTGACAACTCCGGCTCTAGTGGGTGATTGTTTTTAACCAAACAAGGGACAGATACAATTACAAAAAATAATTTGGGGTGTACAAAAGTTTCCAAGAACAAAATTAATGTTACTATTATAGGAAGGGATGCAGTCCAGGGAAGAGGAAATACTTTGTATGAAATATTTCTGATATGGGTCTGATACCCAACATGTAGGCAACTAACAAAAATACAAGACCAAAAGCCATTCCATAATGGTCAAATAATATCTTGCATTTAGAGTGCACTCAAAGTTTTGTGAATCATTTCACATGCTATCTCAGATATTCACAATAATACTTAGAAGTAAGTATTATTATTATTTCTTTTTTACAGACAAGGAAACTGATGAGAGACTTTAATGACTTGCCCAGGAGCACACATTATTAAGTCAGTGTCTGGCTCAGGATTTGAACTCAGTTCTCCAAGTCCAATCACCATCTATCTGTTTTATCAAGAAAAAATTTTCAGATGAAGAATTGTAAACAATTAACAACTATATCAAAGAATGCTCCCGAGCACTAATGATAAGGGAAGTGTAAGTCAAAACAACTGAGGTTTCACCTTTTACCCAGGAAATTGAAAAAAAAGATGCTAAAAAATTAGAATAATCAACATTGGAGGAATTATAGAAAGACAGGTACACTAACGCACAGTTGATGGAGCTGCAAATTGGTACAATTATCCTGAAAAGCAATTTGAAATTATGTGAAGAAAGTGAGTAAAAGTGATTTGGTAATTTTCCCTCAATTTTTAAAGAATAATTTGTGTAGTATAGCTATTACTTATTCTTTAAAAATTTGATAGAATTATTCAGTCATTCCACTGCTAGGCATATATATTAAGGTGTTTAATGCCAAAAAAAGTGTTTGATATATACCAAAATATTTAGAGCTGCAATTTTTCTAATAACAAAGAAATGGAATCAAAGGAGATCAACTAGGAAATGGTTAAACCAGTCATGATTTAAGAATGTAATGGAACAATTTTGTAGTATAAGAAATTTTCCTATCTGTGAAGAGAGAAGCACAAGAAGACTTATATGATATGACATAACATCAAATAACCAAACCATGAGAATAGTACACATACAATGCCTACAGAAATATACATGGAATAATGGCATCAATAAAACAATAGAAACTAAATACCATGAAATTATAATGATCAAGTGGAGGCATGTGTATGGCACACTGCATATGATATCAGATTGTTTTTGTCATGTTTATTAGTTTTGTTGATTTTTTTATTATAAGACTCAATGGGAAAGGAAAGAAGGAGAAAAGATACACTAGGAAAAATGTTCATGAGCAACAATCCAAATATCAATAAAATTCATTTTGTGAAAATTCTTAAAATCCAGCCATAATCTCTTTTCCTTCCATCTTTCCCTCTGCCTCTTTCCTCCAGACCAAGCATCCTTAAGCTTTTTTGTATCATGGACCCCTTTGGCAGTCTGATAAAGCCTATGGATACCTTCTCAGGATAATTTTTAACGTACATAAAACAAAATACAAAGGCTTACAAAAAATTATACTGAAATATAATTATATTTTTTTTAAGTTCATAGATCTTAGGTTAAGAACGCTTATCTTGCCTCTCACTGTGATCTTGTCTCTCTGGCTTTCAGTGTTTTCCTATGTCATTGCATCTTCTCCACCTTCACTTTTCTCTCTTCTCATTTTTGATCCTATAATTAAGCAGTCCAATATCAACGTCTTCTACTCTTAAAATTCTTGTCTCCTCATCTTATCAATGTTGATCCCAGCCAGGCCCTCACTTAATCAAGGCAATCCTCTTTACTTTTCTCCAGACTGATTTTCTATTCCAAGTAGCTGTGTCAAAGCTTCTTGTCTTTCCTTGTCTCCCAAGGGACTCTTTTCCCCTTCACTGCCTCAGGAGAAGACTGTCTCACTGAGAAAGAAATGGTCCTTTGCTGTCCACTCCTAATACTCTACATCTAAAAACTTCTATGATATAATCCCCCATCTTCTTTCTCCTTGCTCCTACTTCTAATGAAGAAATGACCCTTTTCTTCACCAAGGCCAGCCTCTTTACTTGTACTCTTAATCCCACCCTCACAATCATTGCCTCTTTCTAATAAAATCTCTTCTTATCTACTGACTCATTCCTGCTGTCTACCAACATTCCCAGGTCTCCCCTACCCTTTAAAAAAGAAAACCTTCACTGACCTTGTAATCAATTCAAGCTATGTCTTTTCTCCCTTTTATAGTCAAGGTCCTAGAAAACAACAATAATGACAAAACAACAATTTACTCTCATCCTATTGCAATAGGGCTTCTGATCTCATCACTTAATTGAAACTTCTCTCTCTCAATTGTCAGTTATTTCTTCATCCCCCAAATTTGATAATTTTTCTTCTTTTAATTTAATTTTATTTTTTCACTTCTAAATTCTCTCTTTTCTTATTCAGAAGGCAAGCAAAATAAAAATTATTACAAGTATGTTAGTGAAGCAAAACAAATTCCCACATTCGTCATGGCTGTAGAGAAAAGAGTATGCTTTGGTCTGTGTACTCTGAGTCCATCAGCCTTCTATCAGGAAGTAGCTTGCATGTTTCATCATGAATTATTTGGAATTGTGGTTGCTCATGGTGCTGATCAGACTGCTGGATTTTTCTCAATCCTCTTCCTTCTTGACTAGCTAAGGAGTTCAGCATACAGAGAGCTGACCTTAGAGTGGAGACAATTACTTTCAAATCCTGCTTCAGGATTTACTTACTCACTTATGGAGTAATCCTTGGCAAGTCACTTAAATGCTCAATTTTCAATTCCTAGGCTGTTCAATAAAGGGGTTTAATTCAATAGGCTCAAAGTTTCCTTTCTGTTCAAAATCTATGGCCTCATGATCCATTTAACATTGTCAAAAACCCTCTAGACATGGTAACTTTCATTTTTTCTGAGTTTTCTAACACTGCTCTGTTTAGTTCTCCCTCTGCCTGTCTGACAGATTATCTGTCATTCCTATCTAACTCCACCTCTCATTTGCGAGCATTCCCCAAAACTCTATCCTGTTCTCTTTTGTCTTCTCTATCCAGCACTCCTGGTGACCTTGTTTGGTCCCATGGGTTCAATTATCCCTTCTCCACATGTGACTCCCAGATCTATATATCCAGTTCTGGTCTCTCTCCTGAGCTCCATTCCAACATCACCAACTGCCTGTTGAACATTTTCCACCACATTTCCAACAGGCATCTCAAACTCAATATCTTCAAAACAGAACTCAATATCCTCTTTCCCTGGCCCCAAAAATCCTTCCTAGCTTCCTTATTTCTATTGAAGTCACCACTGACTTTCTAATCACTCAAGACCACAACCTTAGAGAAATCCTCAATTCCTCACTCTATGTCACAGACATTATCCACGTTCTACTCACGTGTCACCCACCCATTTAGTTGTCAAGTCAATTCCACTTCCACAACACCTTGCCCATTCATCTTCTTAGCAAACATGGCTACCACCCCAGTTCAAGCTTACTCAGAGCGTGAAGTCTCTCTTCTAGCCAATTCATCCTCTACCTAGCTGCCAAAATGACATTGCCAAAGCACAGGCCTGACCATGTTGCTTCCCTGCTAAATAAGCTACAATGGCTTCCTGTTACTTCTTGAGTCAAATACAAACTCCCTTCATATTCCCCAGCACATATCTGTGGCCTATTTATTCATATATTCCATGGTAAAGCCAAACTGGACTTCCTGCTATTCCTCAGATAACTCCTTGCCTTACATAGGTTTTCTCCTATGGCTGGAATGGACTCCCTTCTCCCCATTACTTCCTAAGTTGTCTAAATTCTTTCAAACTTCATCATGATCTCTTACATGAAATTTTTCCTGATCAATCAGGCTTCCCCCTCCCTATTACTTTGTACTTTATGTATTTTGAATATGAATATATACAGACATATTGCCTTCTCCAATAGATAAAAGTTACTTGAAGATTGGAACTATTCTATTTTTGTCCTCATAACTCCAGGGCTTAGCACGGTGTCTAGAGCTAAATGCTTGTTGATTAATTGACTTGATGACTCCAAAACGTGTTAAAGGTTTCAGACCATGGTAATTGGGAGAAGTATGGTGCCACTGTTTTCTCATCTCTAAAATAGGAGAGTTGGACTGATCAGTCATTTAATACATGTGTGTATATGAATGTATGCATCTATATTGGTGTGCATATGTGTATTTGTATGTATGTGTGCATATATAAATACATATACATATATGTATAGAGATATATTTAGTATATTTTTAATTTCAAACACTTTTGCACACTCCCCATTATGATTAAAGTAACATTATTTGTGTCCAACAAAAAACCAGAGTACTTTGAATTTAGTATTGCCTTTAAATAAATTTGCATTTAAATAATCACAACACTTGAATTTCAGAAAATGGTAATCCAAGATATGCACGATATAATATTTATTCAAGTTACAGAATGAATACTTATTGATTGATTTGTAGTTGCTCCATAATAATTCTCTCCTCTCTTTCCAGGCCATGCAAGAGGTCTGCAATGCTCAGGTTGGGATGCACTAATTTTTTATGATAAATTTATGATATTATGAAATAGAGTAGCCATAGAACTCATTCCTCTCCCTCTTTTTTTAATGTGACATTTGGATTAAATTCGATGTAAGATCTCTTCCCATTCTAACAGTCCAAAACTCCTTATGTCAGTGAGGGGACCCAATTCTGATTAGAAGACCTTTAGTTTTGCTTTTGACCTGTTGAATTTTGGCATGGTATCAAGACACTAAGCAAAAATATCCCTCAGTCATGCAAGCCTTCATTAGAATCCAAAAATCTTCCTGTTTTTAAAAGTTAATTTTTAAATATTATAACAGCATTCTACTAGCGTTGCTCATGACAGGTCAGTACAGAATATGACAGTCTCTGAAAAATTAAAAATGAGTATCATCCAGAGAGTAATTATGTGTGAGCTGACTGCATCATATAACCAATGAGCATCTTTAAAGAACAGAGGTAAAAAATGTCATTGAGAAGATGTCTGATAAAAGGAGAAGATGGTCTGGTCACATGCTAAGGACAAAGGGAAGTCTGAGTGTTCCACTGGTACCTTGGCAATGTCAGGAGAAATCAAGAAAGGCTTCTAGCCTACTGGGTAAACTCCCAACATACTGGAAGCCCTCCACCTTTCCCTCCACCACCGATTCACTATGAACTTATAGGAAGACAAAGACGAGTTATATAGCATGAATGGACATTTATGGATTGCCATTTGCATCATATGAAGGAATTCTCAAGTCCATGAAATCAGATTTATCTATACTAGTATTTCAATAAATATTTAATGATGATTTCTGTTTACATATTAGACTCATTTCCAGTTAAGCCTCCCCTACTTTATACCCTGCCTTATAACAAAGAGGCAGCACAGCCTAATTGAGAGAGTGTTAGACTTGATATCAAGAAGATCAGAGTTCAAATCCTGCCTCAGATATTTGTTAGCTATGTGACGGAAAAAGTTATTAAATTTCTCTTGGCTTCAGTTCTTTATCTTAAATTGAGGAGAGTTGACTTAGTTGGTCACTTCAGCTCAATCTATGAACCTATGGGGAAAAAATCCCCAGGATTCTTATTTTGATTAAATAGCTATATATAGGCTAAGGAAAACACAAAGGTGTATAAAGTAATTGTTATTGTTCAGTTGTGACTGAATCTTTGTGACCTCCTGGATCATCCTTTCTATGGGGGTTTCTTGGCAAAGCTACTAGAGTGGTTTGCCATTTCCTTCTCCAGTGGGTTAAGGCAAATACAGTAAATATCTGAGGTTAGATTTGAACTCAGGTCTTCCTGACTCCAGGCCCAGCACTTTATCCACTGAGCCACCTAAGTGCCTATAAAGTATATCAGAAACCTTAAAAAAATACAAAAGCATTATGTATTATTTCCCTCAGTAGAATATGGGCTTCTTAAGAACAGGGTCTATGTACTCTTTAAATTTAAATCTTCAGTCTGCATCCTATAATTGGTGTTAAATTTTTTTTTATTAAATTGTATTTAGATTCCTCAGAATAGTGGGACAATTCTTTAGAATCAATTGTATTATGAAATGTCATAAAGACTGATAAGTGACTTGAACTTTCAACCTCAAGATCTCACTAAATGATCTATCCTTAAGAGTCTGAGAAAGCTGTTTGAACCTCTGGAGATATTCTTCGGGTTTTAAATTTCTCACCCTTTGGAATTTTCTTCTTGCACCTGGAGTCTGTAACATTTGCTAAGCATTTTCTGGTGGTAATTACTAGAGGGACCCAAACCAAAAATTCTTGGCAATTCTTTGAGAAAGCTGGATCCTGAAAGGTCCCTTCCCAATTTTCAGACAAAATGGGGTCATTTAAGTTTGGATAAGCTTCTGAACTTTTGGTCGGTTGTTCCAACTGCATCAAAAGCCTGGGCCTCCTGAGAACTCCCTGTCACTCATCAATCCACTTAAAATGTGTCTTCCTTCCTGGAAACTGAGCCTGCCACAGAACAACTGGAATTTGCTCAACTCATTAGAGTTAAATCATGAAATTCTCAGTCAATATAATTTCTGAATTATAGGGCTCTTTCTCCTCCTTTGCCTTTTTATTAATGATTATAACCTAAATTTATTTTAATGTTATTTTATTTATTATTTGTTATAATACATTTATATTAATGTATAAATGATGATTATAACCGGATTTTTGTAAAGTATTTTAAGACTTATAAACGCTGGATGTACATTATTTCACTGTGTCGTCAGAACAACTCTGAGTTAAGTAGCTTCACTATTCAGATACCTGTTTCACAAATTACAGATTTAAGAATCAGAGAAACAGTGACTTTTCCAACATTATTATCAGCTGGTAAATGGTCAAATTGTGATTCAAATCCAAACCTTCTAACTTCAAGTCTGCTGTTTCTTATTGTTTCCCCATAGTTGTTTGCCCAAACTTAAAATTGCAATTATCTCTCAGTTTATTGAACACTAGCCAAATAGGTTCGTTTGCTTCAGCACGTTGTGCACCTAATCTGATCCACTGATCAAACACTCTATTTTTTAAACAGAAATAAATTGTTTTGAGAATTACTGCTTTGTAGTATAGTTTGAAATCTGATATTGGCAGGCTCCCTTTGGTGCTACTTTTTGCAGTATTTCCCTGGATATTCTTAACCTTTTGTATCTTCATATGAATTTCATTACTATTTTCTAGTTTTATGAGAGATTTTTTGGTAGCTTGATTGGTGTGGCTTTGAATAAGAAAAATTAATTTAGATAGTATTGCTTTTTTTATTATAATAGGTCAGCCTGCCCATGAGCAATTATTATTTTTCCAATTATTTAGGTCTGTCTTTATTCTGTAAACCTTGGTTTGTAATTGTATTTATGTAACTCTTATGTCTACCTAGGTAGGTAGACTCCTAGGTATCTTACGTATTCACTAGTTTTGCAATAGAATTTCTCTAGCTCTTATTTCTGAGTTTTATGTTATTATGCAGAAATGCTATAACATAAAGTTATAAAACAGTGCATTCCCAGCTGTATCATTACTAAGCCTATACCTAAAAAAATCAGAGAAAGAAGAAAGGGTGTTATATGTACAAAAATGTTTGTAGCAACTCATTTTCTTCATTATAGCAAAAACCTGCAAACTAACAGGATGTCCAACAAGAGGGGGTGGAAAGGGGATGGCCAGATAAATTATAGTATATGAATGTGGTGAATGAATATGAATGAAATCAGTAAGACTCATCTTCCTGAGTTGAAATCTGACACTAGCTATGTGACCCTGGGCAAGTCACTTCACGCTGTTTGCCTCAAGTTTCCTCATCTATAAAATGAATTTGAGAAGAAAATGATAAACTGCTCCAGCATCTTTGCCAGGAAAACCCCAACTGGGGTCACAGAAAGGTGGATAAGACTTAAACAACCCAACAACAACAAAAATATGAATGGAGAGGAATATCTTTATCCTATAAGAAATGAAGGGAAAGATGACTTCAAAGACACATGGAAAGATTTGTATGGAATCAGGAGAAAAATTTATAACATCAATTTTAAAATGTTTAAAAAAACAATTAAAAAAAGACTTGAAGACTCTGATGGACTAAATCATCACACATGATTTCAGAGAATTAATAAAGAAGGCAAACAAGGAATGGGTATGCCTGACATCAGAGGACAATCCTAGCTAAATTGAGGGAGATGCTCATTACCAGGTTAGAGTAGGGTAAAGAGTTGGCCATTCTCAGAGATCACTCACCACAGGGCAAATTTGACTTTGCTGTCTGTTTTTCTAGGTCCTGTAGTTTTTACATTTTAAAATCTTTTATCATCTGAAATGTAAAAGTCTTGCCAAAAACAGGTAGCTGAGTCAGACTTGGTCCCAGATTGTAGATTACAGTTCTCTGATTCTACCAGTTCTTGGCATACATTAACGAAATTTACATCTATTGATTGAGTAATGCCAAGTCATGGATTAGTTATGATCAATACCAGTCGAAGGAAGTGTACACACTGATAAAAACCATTGAAATTTTGAAATCTCTAAATACTTGGATATTGGTCACATCATCCTGAAAGAAGGGTAAAATTAGAAAGTTAGAAATAAAATTTTGCAAAAGTTTCTTTCCCTCCCATATGATCAGGAAACAACTTTTAGTGCCATCCTGGCATTTTGGGAAGAGGAAAATGTCACTGTGTTTATATAAGCCATTCTAGTACAAGCAAAAATCTTGAGACCCATCATCGAGCAAACTCCTAAAAAGGTACAGCAGAATACATATGTTTGTCATCTCTATAGAAGAACTATTGTCACGTGAAATCAGAAACTGAAACAGAATGAAAAAATCAGCATATGGATCCCTAATGTAATCTAAATGCCCCTATTAGCAATATAATTGTACAATTAAGTTGTATTAATGTTTTGTTATAAAAACAATGAATTAGCTTTGAAAGTTTAAATATGGAGCATGCCACTCACTGTAAAGAGAAAAAGAAAATGTTCCATCTTTCTCACAACTGTATTATTCTCTAGAATTCTTATGATGGCAAGCCAGTCAACAGTGGCTCAAGACAGTTGGTATGGAGACCATGGTATTGTCTCATTAGATCTATTTTGCATATGCTAGCTATGTTTCTAGAAGACAAGGCACATATATTTAAGATTTAAATAAGGGATTCTTAATGCTCTGTGCTACCTCCACTGAGCCCATAACAGCCAGTGCTGCTGCGGCCTTCTTCGTTTAGGAGAAACAAAGAAGTGAATGAGAAGGTATAGAGAAGGGCAGTAGGGCAGCCTGTTCATGTGGGCTTCTCTGCTGAGAGGAAGGCACCATGCATTATTGGAATTTCTTTATGGTAATACTCAGAGAATCCTTTTATCACTGTCAGTTCTTATAAGCTATGGAGTCAAAACCCAGATATGTCTGATGTTCCTTTGATTATGTAATAAGGATAAAAATTGATGCTATAAACAAATTAGGGGAACAAGGAATAATATATTTGTCAGATTTATGGAGAATGGAGAAATCTTTGACCAAACAAGAGACAGAGAACATTATGAAGGGCAAAATGGATAATTTTGATTACATTAAATTGAAAAGTTTTTGCACAAACAAAGCCAATGCAACCAAGATTAGGAGGGAAGGAGAAAACTGGGAAAGAATTTTTGCAACTAGTGTCTGTGATAAAGGTCTCATTTCTAAAATATATAGAAAACTGAGTCAAATTTACAAGAATACAAGTCATTCCCCAATTGATAAATGGTCAAAGGACATGAACAGGCAGTTTTCAGAGGAAGATATTAAAGCTATCTAGAGTCATATGAAAAAATGCTCTAAATCACTATTGATTAGAGAGATGCAAATCAAAACAACTCTGATATTCCAAATCACACCTATCAGATTGACTAACATGACAAAACAGGAAGAAGATAAATGTCAGAGAAGATGTGGGAGTGTTGGAACACTAATTCATTGTTGTTGGTGAAGCTGTGAGCTGATCCAACCATTCTGGAGAGCAGTTTGGAAGGGCTACAAAAATGTGCATACCCTTTGACCCAGCAATATCACCTCTAGGACTGTATCCCCAAGAGATCATAGAAATGGGAAAGGGTCCTATATGTACAAAAATATTAATAGCAGCACTCTTTGTGGTGGCCAAAAACTGGAAATCAAGGGGATGCCCATTAACTGGGGAATGGTTGAACAAGTTGTGGTATGTGAATGTAATGGAAAATTATTGTGCTATAAGAAATGATGAACAGGAAGACTTCAGAGAGGCCTGGAAGGACTTATATGAACTGATGCTGAGTGAAAGGAGCAGAACCAGGAGAACTTTGTACACAGCAACAACCACAGTGTGTGAGGAACTTTTTTGGTAGACTTAGTCCTTCACAGCAATGCAAGGACCTAAAAAATTCCCAATGGACTTCTGAGGCAAAATGCCTTCCACATCCAGAGAAAGAACTATGGAATTGGATCACAGAATTAAGCAGACCATTTACTTTTGTATTATGTTTTGTATTGTTTTATGGTTTCTTCTATTCATTTTAATTCTTCTATTCAACATGACTAAAGTGAAAATGTATTTAATAGGAACATATATGTAGAACTCATATAAGATGGCATGCCATCTTGGGGAGAGAGTGGGGAGGGAGGGAAGAAGGAGGGAGAGAGAGGAGAAAAAATCTAAGATATATGGAAGTGATGGTAGAACACTGAAAACAAATAAAATAATTATAGAACTCTTAAAAAGAATATGTAATAAGGAAAGGCATTAATCTGATGGGAGAATCATGAATTTCTCAAGAAAAATCTCAAAACTAACCTAATTTTTAATCCATTTTAATTCAAGAAGGTCTACGTATAAGATTTCTTTATAGGCTGGGTAGCATTTTTGTTGGCTTGGGGAGTGAAGATCCTTTAGATGAAAATAAACTCTGGCCAGGTTTCTGAACCAACCAAGGTTTGGAAGCAAATTAGAACAGAGGTAGGACCCCCAGGAGAAGTTTTTTGGTCTAGTTAACTTCTGACCATCAAGAAACAAGAGATGCTGAACTATGTATCCTACTAGACACAGTCACATGTGTGAATAGCATGGAGAGACATTTTTAGGATCCCTTTTCTGTAACGTGGGCTTGATTTCAAAGGTGACTAAATACAAAATAGTTTTTAGATGCTTGCACAGTTTTTTTTTTAAATTTTCATATTTCATGGAAGCAAGGAAGAGATATATGTCTGGTACATTTGAATAGTGGGGTAAGCAGGCAGTTAGTGTGATAAACTTTGTGACCACAAGCAACTTGCGATCCTCTAGGTGGTATTTATAATGACTTTAGCAATAATAATTTGTTTGTATAGCACTTTATAATTTACAATAACCTTTCTAGTGTTCAAATGAGGCCTACTAGACTAGGGGGCTCAGGGCAGTGGTTATTAGCCACCTCAACATCCTTGACGCTTCATAGATGGAGAAGGTGGGCCTCTGAGTAAACTCTCAGTAAATTATAAATTACATTAAATTGTAAATTGTAGTAAAAAGTAAATTGGCCAGGGACACAGATTTGGTAAGTGATAAAACTAGGTTTCAAACTCAGGGTCTCTTACTCCAAATCATATGCACTTTATGCACACCACACTAAATGATATTTCTTTAAAATTTATCTGGGAGTCATGTAACTGCTTTGAGGAAATTCAGTTGGCAGATTCTGAGAACTCTGGTTCTCTTCCTGCTGAAGAAGAGGAGGATATGATGGACACCATTGTGGAGTGGACATGCCAACAAGAGTTTCTATGAACATCTTCATTTAGAAGGTGCTAAGGGCTGAGCAAGAAGGTATAAAAATGATAGAAAAGCAGACATGTCTGTGTGTGTTTCATATCCATTAGGCTGGGTTTGTTACCTAGTCTTCTCAATAAGGAAATTAATAGAATTTCAGTGATAGTAAGGGACATTCATTGCAAGTAAGGGAAATTAGATATTACCTTATTAAAATGCCCAATTCTACAGATAAGGAGACTGAGGCCAAGAGAAGGGAAGTAATTTGCCCAAAGTCATGCAGAGCCATGACTAAAACCCAGTTCCCCAGACTATGAATAAAATGTCTTTTCTATGGCACCACAGTCAAGGTCCTTTTGTTTGCTTAATATGAAAATTACATAATTGCCATTGGGCTTAAAAAGCTACCGTTAGTGGACATGAGAAACATACTGTATCTCTTCTTCAAGTTTCAAACTTTATGTCATCTTTTGATCTTTTGTGTCATTCCCATGGTAATTCCCCAAAGCAAAATTTGTTGGGAGAACTTATGTTGTCTTTGTCTCTTGTCAGCTAAGGAAATTTAGTTCTTTCTGAATTAATTTTCCCTTCGTTGACTGACACTCAGTGATCTATTGCTGAAAAGAGAGATAGTAGGATACAGTGGAATGGGTGCCAAGTTTCTAGTCAGAGGAACTGGTTTAAAATCCCAACTTTGTCTCTTACTACTTGTGTGATTTTGGGCATGTTACCCTCTGGCTGATTGAAGCGCTTTCATCTGTAAAATGTGGAAGGTTTAGACCAGATGAATTCAAAGTTCCCTCCCAGCTCCATATTTATTCTCCCATGATCCTATATACCTCCAGTTCACCCATGGGCCAACATCACTAGGTGGATTACTAGATTGTAAACCGCACCACCCCCCCAAAGACATGACAGGGTTACAGCTGACAGATAAGCCATTTTTAGGGAAGAATCAGGTCAATTTCTAAAGTTTTTTTATAACTTTGGGAACATTTTGCACAAGTTTTCAAACTATTTTTCCCTTGGCTGCAGCTATTTTTCACTTTGAATTTCCCTTTGTAAAACAAAATATATGCATTTTTAAGGGCAAATATTGTACTGTCCCATTGTCAAACAAAGTTTATAAGGTACATATGTCATCTCTGATGTAAAAATCTTTATGGGGGGACCTCACACAGAAAGTTTCCTGTTGTGGAAGTTTCTGATCAAGTGTTAGATATGGGAAGAAAGTAGACGTGTTACTGCCAGAAACAAGAACATGCCTGACCCCAGGCTTTATAGGCCCATCTTGCTAGGCAGGGTTTTCTGTTAGGTCAGAAACAGGAATGAAGAAGAAAAGGGTGGCAAAGATCAAACAGATGCTGGACAGTGGTCACCACGATGCCCAGCTTAGCAGAGGGCTTGTTGTTCCCATGGGCATAGCAGCAGACATGCTAGTTCCCAGGAACTGGGTTAGTAGCTGATAACAGTTCTGGAGACACTTGGATTTTAGGGTATGTAAACTTGCAATCCTGAAGAAACAGGGCTACAATTTACAAGAAGCTGGGCCAGTGATAGAGCTTTCTGTTCCCCAGACAGGTTGGTGCCATCATGTTCTGCCACTGTGAAGAGCATTAAATAGAGCTTAGCATTTGTCTAAACTATGCCATATATGCTATACTTGAAGATATGGATTGCTTTCTCTGGTGAGGAGTTTCACTGAAGTCCCTCCCTGGGGAACAGGAAGCAGGAGTTATAGTCAACCATGGTTAATTTGTGCTTTGTGCTTTGTTTATCTAAACCATATGTCTAGATTGTTGTAATTCTGTGTCATTGGCTGTATAATACTCTCTGTACTAAGAAATCTGTAAATAGCAGCAGCTCAATGCATAATCATGTTGGCATTTTGAAGTAGAAGGAAAGGGAAGCTTCATGTGACGTTGGTTGAGTCAGCCATCACTGGAGAAGTCTCAATCACAATCCTTTGGATCTTAATTTGCTCATATCTTATTCATGGAGTAGAACATGAAGTGGTTGGGCTGTGCAGAAGTCAGAGGGTTTGGGAAATATGCTATCTTCCATTTCAAATCTCTAAAAGTTGCATTTACGAACACTCCAAATATTAAATCAGATCAAAGTTGCCAATACATTAAGCTCAAACCATCAAGAAAACAGGTCTTGATTTCTAAAAGTTGATATTCTAGGTGGCTAGACTAGAATATGGTATCATTTTTCAATCCTTTTTTTTCACTTAAAGTTTCCATGAGTTAATCAGGCCTTTATTACACCTGCTATGAGCCAAGCACTCTGCTCAAAGATTAGGGAGTAAAAAGCTTTCCACATGCAGTAAAGCCAAAGTCTTCATCAAAAATAGAGCCCTTTGGGACTTCTGAAGGACTTCATTTCACTGTTCATTTTCCATCAGGTCTCCTTCAGGATACACTCATCTCCTGAAATTTTATTATCGTGCAGATTGAATCAGCTTTTGATACTCTACCCTTTCTCAGCATCTTCAGCTGTCTCTCCCCTCTGATTGCAGGGCTGGAGGGTAGAGCAGTAAAACTCTCCCAAAACTTTCCTTTATAGAAGGCTTAAAACTTTCCAGGTAACTATTTTCCATCAGCATCTCTGATGGGTTTCCACTATTCAAACATTATATGCAGAATTATATGCACCCTCGGGTGTCCCTGTCCCCCCACCCCATTTGCAGCTTCCTTTTAAACATTTTCTTCCCCCATTGGATTGTAAGCTCCTTGAGGCCCGTGATTGTCTTCATTTTTCTTTTTTGTATCCCCAGAACTTAGCACAGTGCCTGGAATATAGTAGGTGCTTAATAAATGTTTATTGACTATTGAAAGGCAGGGGAAGTAGCTCAGTACTATTGGATATTTCAACCCATGAAGCCATCTTTGTACTTCCTTAATGTCTCAGCTAGATAGATAGCTGTTTGCCATGGGAAAATTGGTAGGAGGACCTCCAGCAGCCAGGTAGTCAAAAGGGCAGCTCTTTTATTAATTCGGTCTTGGGCTCAGTCCTGGCATCAGAGTTGTGCTTATACTAATAAATCATTGGGTTGATCTTACATTTCTCTGTCCCTGGACTCTAGGCTCCCTAGGGAGGGAAGTTCCTCTTCTAGTGAGTAGCCCTGCAAGCAGGTATACTGCTAGGTGTTCTGAGAGCACAGGCATCAAGTATAGTCATAACTGTAAGTGAACATTGACCCTTCCTTAAACCAAAGCTAACACCCTACCTAGGGTATCATGACAGATGTGCTTAAGTTCTGTGCAGCTACCTGAGCAGTCGGTGGAACAGCTGCCTTTTGCAAAAAAGTCATATAAAGGTCCAGATTCTTTCTTTTTTGAGTGAATTCGTGAGCAGGATGGAGATTACTCAGAGTTTCTTTGGTGTCCTGGTGAGTAGAGGAAAGCTTGTGTGGGAATGCAACTGTTCCTTTAGGGGTCAACACAATTTCTTTCATCCCCTTCCTCTGAAATATTTCATTTCCTTAGACAACCACTCCAGATAAGAAATCTAAACAGTCCTCTCAGTCATCCAATTGACAGAAGAATCCAGAGGCCCTGCAGCTGCCCTCAGTCTAGTTGGAATGAGGATGTTAGATCCAGAAAAAGGGTGGGGGTGGGGGGAAGAATCTGGGACTGACTTGAAAGTTTTATCACCAGGCCTTGGGTCACTGTAGCCCAGCTGCACAATCCCCCCACACTCTGTGATCATGCCCTCTGCATTCTTCCAAGCCTTAACTAAGATGGGAGCTAGATAGGAGATTGGAGGAAACAAGCAGTGGGTGATGCCTGTTTGATGAGAGGGAGATCAACATTTGTTTTTCAAACCCCCAAGACTCAGGGCAAGGGGAGACAGAAGGGAGAAAGCAGGTGCACCTTGCTTACTAATGGGTACACCAGCTTTCAGGGACAAGCTTCTGGGCATGGGAAATGCCAGTTAAGTAAGTCTAAAATTGCAAAGTGACCACCTCTCCCAAGTCCCCACTACAAGATCTCAGTTCCTGGCCCTGTCTCAATTGGCTATTTCCATGCCCCTTCCCAGAGAACCATGCTATAGAACAACAAAGAGAGAGAGAGACAGAGGAGAAAGAGAAAACCAATCAGTAAAACTGATCAATAGATTTTTTTAAAATCTGAAAATGTATTCAATGCTTCATATATTAGACTTCTATTAAGGATTTGGAGGGTCTGGGGGAACAGTCTTCTCATTTGTTTTCTTTAGGACTATATTTGTTCTTTTAAATTTTGCAATATTAATTTTTAAAAATTATTTTGTGCTTGTTCCTTCTAGTTACTTTATGAGTCATTGTATATACTGTTTTCTTGGCTCTGCCTATTTCATTTTGCATCAATTCATGCAAGTCATTCCACATTTCTTCATACATTTCATATTTCATCATATCCATTTTTATAGTACAAAAATACTCCATTCCATTCACATATCATAATTTGTTTAATCATTTCCCAACTGATATTTCCAACTGTTTCCTATTTTTAAAAGTGTGATTATACATACATACATACATACATACATACATATACATACATGTGTATGTGTGTGTATATATATATATATATATATATATACACACACACACACACATACACATTCTCTCTTCTAACCATGACTTCCTTGGCACATATACTTAGTAGTGAAATTTCTAGCTCAAAGGGTTTGGATATATCCAACCCTCTATTTGCATTAATTCCAATTTGCTTTCCAAACAGTTGCACCAATTCACAGCTCCACCAACAATGTATTAGTATGCCTACCTTTTCACAATCTCTCCAACCATCCATTGATATTTTTTTTTGTTAAGGAGAATTTTAGAACTGAAAGTTCCTTTTCCCCTCTTCTTCATAGGATATTTAAATGAAGCAAGTAAAAGCAAACAAATAAACAAACAAAAAAAAAAATTAACCAAACTTGTCCCCTTTCTTTAGGAGGCTTCCAGCAATAATGTCTATGTTTCTCACTGAAAGCGCTGCCGATACCTAGCAAGACCTATTGCTTAAGTAGCCCAATATCCTGTTTGGTGGATAGGAAGCTACTGGTTACAGAATCTTTCCTGTTAACAAATTAATCTAATTTGTCAGAAGCCTCAGAGAAGAAGACATGATTTTACGTCACACTTGTGAAAGGAAATCCAACTGGTTTACCATCACCTAGAACTCTGATTCTATTTTCCTTACTCCCCAAACTCCAAGTTGTTGGATACTTTGACTTAGTTTGAGTTGAGTGAATAACCAAGCTGACCAAATGGAGTCTATAGACATTGTTCACATAGTCAAAGAAATTCATCTGACTGCCAAATAGACAATTCAATGACTCTATATAGAAATAGCACTTAGCCCCAAAAGCCTACTGGCAGTAAAAATGAAAAAGGGAAAATGAGTATCAGAGTTCCATAAGTCATGACCGCTGGAGAATTGGCACCATCTATTAGAAGAACCCCACATAATGGAGACCCGCCAACGATGTATTCAAGTCATTTTGGAGGAGAATTTGTCTATTCTTGCAAAATGAGTTCTATAAGAATCTTTCTGAAAATCATTTTCCTTCTTGAACCCAAGAAGATAAAGCATAGCAAACCAGAGACAACGGAAGCAAGTTGACACCTAAGCATTTGCTGATCAAATTCACTACTTAGTTCTGTTGTGGCCCACAGTCTCCAGTTTCCTAGGGACACATGGTCATCTCTCCAATAGGACCTGTCATGCCTCAGAGCTCCTTAGCAGAGAAAGCAAGTGAACTGATGTCTGTGGCTGGCTAGAACAGAGAGCAAACAGCATGCCCAGAATCCCTTTGCTGGTAAACATGACTCCCCTCACCACCACCCATTTTGCAATTTTTCTTTGCGATTCAGCTGAATGCTGTGTACCCTGACTCCGATGTTAAAAGATTTGTGGCAATTGCATGATGTATGAGATGTCATTTGTAAAAATATTATTTAGTGTAAAACATGATGTTTTTTCTGTTGATTTACAAGTTGGATTTATAAATCTGCACTTCTCACTGTTTGAGTTATATATCTTGCCTCTGATTTATAAAACTTACCAGTAAATCTTCCCAGCTAAGTTTTGATTCAGAAATCATTATTTTAAAAATTAGATTTAGTTAAAAAAACATTCAGCTGCTTTATAAGGTAGGCAATGGATTTCCTTACCCCCCCAATTGGCATTTACAAACCCTACAAGAGATTCACAAATCGTGTTGAGAAATTCCTAAATAAAGTGCTTTGATTTAAGGAACCTTCCTTTACCCTTTGGATACAGCTGACTGATTTATACAACTGAAGCAATACAATAATCATCTACTTTATAAAATCCTACTTTTACTCTAACTCCAGACCCTGATTTATAAACCCTGATTAAGTTTCCTGTAATGTGACCCAATAACCAAAGTGCCAGTTCCCCACCCCCCACCTTACTTAGGAAGAAATACTTTGGGGAAATCTCAGGAATTATAGGGATGGTAGGAACCTCAAAAGTCTCTAGAAATTTGGGAAAAGCTCTGTCTTTCTTATGAGTTACTCTTTGTGATCTGCCTTACGCAAATGAAAGCCTTCTACCTAGTCTAATCCATCCTAAGATCAAAGGAAGTACCTGTGATGATAAGCTGTATTGAATACCTTCATCTGGAAAGATATTCAATAAATGCACATGATCAAAATGAAGATAAGATAGGAAGTATAAAGAAAGTTTAAAAGAGTAAGAGTTAAAAGGAGGAGAGTAAAGGTCACATCAAGTCAGTCGATAAACATTTATTAAGCACCTATTATGTAACAGGTACTGGGTTAAGGTCTGGGAATAAGGGCCTTATCTCCAGGACTCAAGGAACTCACAGTCTAATAAAGGAAATGACATACAAATAAAAATAGCTAGGTACCAAATATACCCTAGTATTAAGGCAGAAAGAGAGAGAGGGAGGACAGAGAGAGACAGAGAGAGAGACAGAGAGAGAGAAAGAGAGAGAGAGAGAGAGATAACTGATAGAATTGGTTTCCTTTGTAATCCTACTTAATTTTATGCACTTAAAATTTCTAAGAAGGAGCCCATAGGCTTCACCAGACTGCCAAAGAAGTCCATGACCCTCTCCAAAATATCTTAAGATATAAACAGCACTTTGCTCCAAACAAGCCTATGAGACAGGGAGCTCAGGGGTCATTATTCCATTTTTCAAATTTGGAAACTGAGTCTCAGACAGCAGAAATGAATCTATGTCATACATAGTAAATTTCAGAGCTGAGATTTCAAAACAGGATTCTCCTGACTCCAAGCTCAGTGCTCTACACACTATACCACAAATGCCATCTACATCTAGCATATAGTTTTGGACATTATCAATGTGGGAATTTGCTTTTTTTAATTGTAGTAGCATCACACACACACACACACACACACACACACACACAGTTTTCAAGTGTGGTTGTCTTTGTAGGCTGGATTCACTTGATAATTAATTACTCATCTTAACATTTGTAGGGAGATGCTTCAGAACAGTTTAGTGAGCCTCAGCATTTTGGGACAACTAATTGGAAACTTCACGCCAGAGATTTCATTCATTCATTCATTTGTCTGGATTCATGCCACTCTTGGACAGGTGTTAGATATCATTCAATTGGCCAGGGTCATACAATAGCTGGAAAATGAGAAACTCTTCAGTCAACCCTTCTTTTTCTTATAGTCTTCCACAAATTCCCTGTGTCCTACAACAGGTGGCTTTCTAGAGGTAGGCATACCAAACACATTGAAGTCCTGATAGGGAGAGAAGAGACAGGGGAAAAAAACACACATTAAAAAGTACAAACAAAACAATAGGATATTTACTGTTCTAAGTTTTGGCTTGAACATGACATCTACAATATTCCCCATAGACTTTAAACATTTATCGAGCTTTATGTAAGGCATTAGTAACCACAAAAACATGTTCCCTAAAGACCATGGGAAGAGAAATAAGAGGTCCATGCCCTGCAAGTGTGCAATATCCCTAGAAATTTTTCTAGAACTCATTTTTGCCTTCCAATATTCCCTGAAGAGAAGCAAAAAACAAAAACAAAAGAAAATATTCTCACTTTACAAGCAAGTATTTTGCAGTATTGTTAATGCAAATATAAAAGACAGCATGTATAGAGACAACTTAAGGATCATAGGTCTCAAAGGTCTCCCAGAAGAACATGACAGGACAAAAATCTTTAACACTGTAATGCAGGAAAATAACAGAAGATAATTGTGCAGAACTTCTGAACGTAGAAATTAAATACCACTTGAAAGAAACCATAAGGCACCTCCAGAAGAAGAAAAAAAAGGGAGAGGGGTGCTGCAAACTCCAAGACACATAGTCTTTAACAATTTGAATTTAACAATTCAATTCAAAATCAACAAGTTCCATAAGGGATCAGGAAAAAGACCTTCAAATATAAAGGAAAAGAAATTTGAATAATGTACAACTAGTCTACATCCATCAGACAGAATATGAAAGAATGGAACACTGTTCCGAAGATCAACAGAGCTCAGAATACAGCCCAGGATGACCTAAAAATTTAAATTTAAATATACAATGTTAAGGGAATTTGATGATCTTCCCTGCCCCTTAATAGGCTCATGTGACCTGCTTTGAGCTTTGGTCCAGTTCCCAGCTTGAGTCACATGAAGCCCATGGTGGGAGGAGCTTGCTGAATGGGTGGAGGAGGAAGAGTGGAGCTGAGAGTGAGGCAGAGCTGTGGCAGAGCAACTAGCATAAATGAGAGTGGGAGGAATTTTGCCTAAGGGAGCTTTTTGGGGGAGGCCTGATGGAGGGAAGACTTGGGGATGGTAATGCTCCCTGCATTGATAATGTATATAGATTTATTTGTTACCATGGTGGACTTGGCTTTCTGGTATCTGAATAAATATTTTGACTTTGTCTTTGAGAAAGAGAGTTTATGTTTTGTGAATTTACCCTGGAAATATGTATGCATATCCATGGTAACTGCTGTGGATATCACATTGGTGTTACAAATACAAATCTAAAAAGATGGATTTTTAATAATAAATAAGAGTTTGAAACATTTTTAGAAAGAAACCAGAACTAAGATTATTTGCCTTTCAAACATCCAAACAACAGAAATGCAGGAGGAGTGAATAAAGGCAGAAGGCAAGGGTAGCAACCCAACAGAGAGATTACTGAGAGACATCTTTCTAAATGCTCCCAAGAAGATGGGGTAAAGGCAAGAATCCAGTGATAGTAACAGCAAAGAGGCAGGCCTGGGGCATTATGGGCAGAACCTGATGACACTCTGCATACAGATGAATCAGTGTTGTTTGTGGGACTATATTAAAATATGGGTGAGTCATGAAAGAGAGGAGGGAAATAAGAGGATAGAAAGGAATATAAAATATGCTGGAGTCAAATGAAGGGCTAGCAATGAGTAGAAGGGGGGGCAGGGGAAGTCATCATTCTACTTTCAATTTCAAGTATGTTTTCTTACATATGAATATACAGTCATATTAAACCTATTTTCACATTAGTCATATTGTAAAGAATGAGAGAAACAAATAAAAAAGAGAGAGAGAGTAAGTAAATAATATGTTTCAATCTGCATTCAGACTCCATAGTTCTTTTTTAGAATGTGGACAGTGTCTTCCACCTTGAGTCTTCTGGAGTTGTCTTAGATCCTTACATTGCTAAGAGATAAGTTTGTCAAAGTTAGTCATTGCACAATGTGACTGTTACTGTGTACAATGTTCTCCTGGTTCTGCTCACTTCACTCAGCATCAGTTCATCCGTGTCTTTCCAGGTTTTTCTGACCTCTGTCTGCTCATCATTTCTTATAGTACTATAGTATTCTATTACATTCACACACCACAACTTCTTCAGCCATTTCCCAACTGATGGGCATCCCTTCAATTTCCAATTCTTGGTCACCACAAAAAGAGCTGCTATATTTTCGTACATGTGGATCTTTTTCCCATTTGTATGATCTCTTAGGGATATAGACCTAGAAGTAGTAATGCTGGGTCAAAGTGGAAAAGGTGACTTCTGATCTCAGAAAGAAAAAAGCCTGAAGGGGAGTGAGTAAAGAGAAGGGGAGCAGGAATACAAAGGGAAGCGTTGCTTTGGTGATAGAATGAGATTCTTCCTATGGGAGAAAAGAGATGATCTATGAAGGGGAAGTCTGAGGATTTTAGTGCTTGAAAAGTCTACTTGTCATACCTTTGGATGGGGGAAATAGCAGGGTTAGAACTCCTGGGGACAACAGGCAGCTGGGAGAGTGGGAGAGAACATGAACTCAGGAAAAAGATTTTGAGGCAAATGGGGGAAAAGTAACTAGTGGAGGGTGTAGATAAATGTTTGGCTAAATAATCAGAGATGTAGTGCGAGAAGAATCATACAATGGGGCAGTGACCTCTCTAACATCAACAATAATTAGCATTGTTCTGAGAGGGAAGTGCAATGGAATACGGGAAACCACAGGGCAAACTCTGCAAAGCAGTGGCAAAAAATTGCCTAAAGAGAAAACACTAAAATGGATACTGTGGAAATTTTGATTGCTTGAGGAACATAGAGAAGAGAGAGATGCCAGACAATTATAGGGGTCTTGAATCAAAGAATGAAGATCTGTAGTAGACACAAAGAGAGGATGGATAACAAAGAGAGTAAGAGAAATTCTTTTTGGAAAGGGGCACCAAAAAAAAAAAATTTAAAAAACTAATGGGTATGGAGCTAAGATGGTGAGTAGAAAGATGAACCTGTTCTAGCTCTCCCCTCATAGCCCATAAAATACCTATAAAAAATGACTCTCAACAAATTCTAGAGAAGTAGAAGCCACAAAAGAACAGAGTGAAAGAGATTTCCATCCCAAGATAGCCTGGAAGGCCCAAAGGAAAGGTCTATCACACCGGGCTCTGAGTGGAATGCAGCCCAGTCTTGGCACGCAGCAGGGCATGGACAGAACTAGAACAGGCTTCAGGACATGGAATCATGGGTAGTAGCTGTGGTTCCCAGATTTCTCAACCCACAAACACCAAAGACAACTTCAAAGGTCAGTGAGAAAGCTCTTTTATCTGGGTGACAGGCCCAGGCCCTGCCCCAGAGTGGCAGCAGCAACCACTTTTGGATCCCTTGACTTAAAGACCCTGGGAGAATCGAGCAGCTGATCTGGGTCTCAGTTCTTAGTGGTGGTCTTGGGGTGAGGAGGAGTGCTAGTGTGGTGGAGTTGGTGGTGGCTGTGGAGAGGGAATCCTACTCACAGATCCTGAGCAGAAGAGAGTACTTGTGGTTGCTCACAGACCACAGCACAAGCCAGGAGAGAAGTAAACTCCTCTCCCTTGATTATGCCATCTTGGAGGAACTGAGAACTTACAGGTCCCTAGAGAATACCCTCCACTTGACAAAGGACACAAAAGTCAAGTAAGTAGCTTGGAAAATGCCCCAAAAGGGGGAAAAATAAGACTATAGAAGGTTATTTTCTTGGTGGAAAGGTATTTTCTTCCATCCTTTTGGATGAGGAATAACAAAGCATATCATCAGAGAAAGACATAAAAGTCAAGGCTTCTTCATCAAATCTCCAAATCATCAATCATCCCAATGATCAAAAATCTCCAAAAAACAATATGCAATGGTCTCAGTCCATGGAAGAGCTCAAAAAGGATTTTGAAAATCAAGTAAGAGAGGTGGAGGAAAAACTGGGAAGAGAAATGAGAGTGATGCAAGAAAATCATGAAAAGGAAACCAACAGTTTGCTAAAGGAGACCTGGAGATGACCCAAGCTACACTGGGCTGTGAGGAATTCTGAGTCATCCTGAGGAATATCAGTCACTGGATTCAGATGGCTCTGTAGAAGAAGTGAGGCTGGTGACCTTGCACAGCCCTACCTCACTCAAAACAAAGTGAAGTGAAAGTCATGTCATCATTGCTCTGATGACACAGTCTTCTTTGTCAATGAAGGACAAACACAACCCTGTGAGTAGACTCAGCTCCTCCTCTCCGGTCTGTCTCCCCCTC
The DNA here is from genome assembly GCF_028372415.1 of Notamacropus eugenii. Classification (NCBI taxonomy): domain Eukaryota; kingdom Metazoa; phylum Chordata; class Mammalia; order Diprotodontia; family Macropodidae; genus Notamacropus; species Notamacropus eugenii. The sequence continues at coordinate 456,992,072 of NC_092872.1, read as the reverse complement.
TCCTTCCTTCTCCTCTCCAAAGGAAGGTAAATTTAGATGGCCAAAAGATGCCCGGTTGACTTGGGTTTTACTAGCTAGTCTCCCTTCCCTTCCCTTCCCTTCCCTTCCCTTCCCTTCCCTTCCCTTCCCTTCCCTTCCTTTCCCTGAACCTTGAGCCTAATGAGCTCAGAAGTTCAGACACCAAGTCCTCCCTGCCCCCTGCCTAAAGGCTCCCTTCTGAAACCTCCTGGCTTCAGAGTGATTATCAATAGAAACTGTTGCTGTTTCCTTCCCAGCCTGATATCTTTTTTTTCTTTGCCTCATTAAAGGGGCCATGCCCTGACTACTTCTTAAATAGGCCCATTCAATGAATGGGCGTTACCTCATCCTAAGTGAGTACCTGCATACACCTTTATCTAAAGGGGCCAAGGTCTCGCAGTGCATCTTGGGTCATCTCCAGTCATCCTGAGGAATATCAGCTCAGTGGATTCAGATGGTTCTGGAGGAGAAGTGAGGATGGTGACCTTGCACAGCCCTCCCTCACTCAAAACAAAGTCAAATGCTAGTCGTCATTATTTCTCTGATGGCATGGTCTTCTTTGGCAACCAAGGATGAGCCCAAAGGAAACCTAAAAAAATGCTGAAGAAAATAACACTTTAAAAAATAGACTAATCTAAATGACAAAAGAAGTCTAAAAAGCCAATGAGGAGAAGAATGCCTTAAAAAGCAGAATTAGTCACGTGGAAAAAGACATTCAAAAGCTCACTGAAGAAAATAGTTCTTTATAAATTAGAATGGAGCATGTGGAAGCTAATAACTTTATGAGAAACCATGAAATTATAAAACAAAACCAAAAGAATGAAAAAATAGAAGACAATGTGAAATATTTCATTTGAAAGACAACTGACCTGGAAAATACATCCAGGAGAGATAATTTAAAAATTATTGGTCTCCCTGAAACCCATGATCTAAAAAAAAGCCTAAACATCATCTTCCAAGAAATTATCAAGGAAAACTGCCCTGATATTCTAGAACCAGAGGATAAAATAAAAATGGAAAGAATTCACCAATCACCTCCTGAAAGAAATCCCCAAAGGAAAACTCCTAGGAATATTGTAGCCAGATTCAAGAGTTCCCAGGTCAAGGAGAAAATATTTCAAGCAGCCAGAAAGACACAATTCAAGTATTGTGAAAATACAATCAGGATAACACAAGATTTAGCAGCTTCTACACTAAGGAACTGTAGGACTTGGAATATGATATTCCAGAGGTCAAAGGAGCTAGGGTTAAAACCAAGAATCCCCTCCCAGCAAAACCAAATTTAATAATTCAGGAGAAAAAAATGAAATTTCAATGAAACAGAGGATTTCCAATCATTCTTGTTGAAAAGACCAGAGCTGAATAGAAAATTTGACTATCAAATACAAGAATCAAGAGAAACATGAAAAGGTGAACAGGAAAGAGAACCCTTAAGGAACTCATTAAAGTTGAACTGTTTACATTCCTACATAGAAAGATGCTATTTGTAACTCATGAGACTTTTTACAGTATTTGGGTAGTTAGAGGGAATATGTGTGTGTGTGTGTGTGTGTGTGTGTGCATGTGTATGTGTATATTATATATGTGTAGGTATGTATATGTACATGTGTGTATATATGTGTGTGCATGTATACACACACATATAAATACACATAGACAAAGGGCACAGGGTGAGCTGAATATGAAGGGAAAATACCTAAAAAAATAAAATTTACTGTTGAATCGAGTGTACTAGGAATAAGAGAAAGGGAGAGGTAGAATGTAGCAAATCATCTCACATAAAAGAGGGAAGCAAGAGTTTTTACAATGGAGGGGAAGGAGGGAAGATGAAAGGAAATAATTGAGTCTCACTCTCATGGGATTTGGCTTAAGGAAGGAATAACACACACTCCATTGGATATGGAAATCTATTTCACCCTTGCAGGAAGGCAAGGGGGAAGGGTATAGGAGAGGGAAGATAATAGAAGGGACAGCAAATTGGGGAAAGTGATAATGAGGAGCAAACACCATTGTGGGAGGACAGGTCAAGGAAGAGAATGAAATAAAAGAAGGACAGAATAGGACAGAGAGAAATGTGATTAGTCTTTTGCAACATAAATATTATGAAAGTGCTTTGCATTGTTACACATGTATGACCTACATTGAATCACTTGTTTTCTCAATGGTGAGAGAGGGAGAGAATATAGAACTCAAAGATTTAAGAATGAATGTTAAAAATTGTTTTAGCATGCAACTGGAAATTAAGCTGTTCAGGCAATGGAGTATAGAAATTTATTTTGCCCTACAGGAAAACTGAGGGGAAGGGGGATGGAAGAAGGGGAGAATAGACTAGAGAAAGGGGTGGATGGGGTACATGTTGTCATGGGGTGTGGGGTAGGGAGAGATGGGGAGAAAATTTTGAGTTCAAATTTTTGTGGAAGTGAATGTTAAGAACTGAATAAATAAATAAATTATATATAAAATGGAAAAAAAACTATTGAACAAGACTAGTTGAAGGGGAGGAGAAGAAGGAAGAATCTACTTGGCTAACTATGAGGGGGAAAGGGGGGTAGAGAAAATTGTGTTAGAGAAAAATGTGAGAAACAAGAGAAATAATATTAAAAATCCCAAAGGGAAAGGGATAACAAATGAGATCAGGGGTGAGGGAATGGATATAGGGCCATCTTTAAAAAAAAATAATGTAAAGTAAATGAAGGATGGTAATACTGTGTAGTGTATAGGTGACAGAAGAGGGAAATAAATCATAACTTAAAAAATCCGATATCAGAGCCAGATGCAGAAAAATATAAATCTAATTCATAATTTAAATGTAAATGGTTTCAACAATCCAATAAAAACAAAAAAGTGACAGATTGGATAAGAAAACAAAACCCTACAACGTGTTGCTTACAAGAAATACATTGAAACAATGAAGATATACACAAAATGAAACTAAAGGGATAGAACAAATTTATTATGTATCAATTAAATCCAAAAATGCATTAGTTGCAACCCTACTACTTGATAAAGCAAAAACATTTAAAAAATAAAAAGGAATAAGAAGGAAACTATGTTATGCTGAAAGAAACCATAGACAACAAACCAATAACAATAATAAACTTATACGTTCCAAATGCCTTGTAATTCAAATTCATAAAGGAAAGATTATCTGAACTTCAAGAAGACATCGATAGTAACACTAGAGTGACAAGAGACTTCAATATCCCTTTCTCAGTTTTGGATAATTTTAAGAGAAAGGTAAATATAAGGGAAATGGAACTAAACAGGTGACTGAAAAATTAGACTTAAAAGAATTATGACATCTTCTAAATGGGACTGCAAAAAGAATATACATGTTTCTCAGGACCACATAAAATTTTTACAAAAATAGACCATGTACTAGGGAACAGAGATATTGATAACAAATGTAAAAAGGCAGAAATATTTAATACATTCTTTACAGATCTTAACAAAATAAAAATAGCAACCAAAAGATAATGAAGACTTAATAATAAAATCCTAGAGGATCAAAAAAAATCATAGAAACAAATAATAGTTATATGAAAGAAAACAATAATGATGAAAAACCATACTAAAATGTCTGGTGTCCACAAAAAAAACAGTCCTCAGGGGGAAAATTATATCCTTATGTGATAACAAAGTAGAGGGAGAGATGAATATGCATTTAAAAATAAGCAAATAAACTTAAAACAAGTATAAAAAGAAGATATTAAAAACCAGGGGGGAACTAAATAGAAAAAAACATAAAAATAATACATAATACTAAAAGCTAGGTTTTTTTTAAAAAACTAATAAAATTGACAAACCATTAGCTCATCTGATTAAAAAGAAGAGAGAACTCTATGAAATCAATAAAATAGCAAGTGAACAAAATGAAGTAAAAGAAAACAGAAGACATAAAAAGAATAATAGGTAGAAAACTGAGAATACAAAGGAAACAGATGAATACTTTAAAAAACATAAACTATCTAAACTATCAGAAGACTAAATAGATATCTTAAATAACCTGAAGTCAAAAAAGTAAGTAAATTTAGGTGTAAAAGAACTAGCAAAGAAAAAAATTCCTCATCCTGATGGATTCATCATTTTAAAGAATCTTATACCTATACCTCACAAATTATTCTAAAAATTTTAGAAAGTAAGCACCCCACCAGAATTTTTTTTTATCAGGCAAATATAATCCTTATACTTAAACCTAATACCTAAACATAAATACCTAATACCTAAATAGGGAAAGATAAAATATAGAAGGAAAACTATCAATCAATATCATTAATGAACTTTAACTGAAATTTCTATACTAATTCCTATCAAACAGACTAGTGATTTATCCAATAAATCACTTGTTAAGATCAAGAGGAAAGGGAGGATTCTGAAAAGATAGGGGAGTAGGTCAGAAAATTCCAAGCTCTCCAGATTTTCCCCACAAATGAGGTAATAGTAGCACCTCAGGGTGAACATAAAGCAGTAAAAATAAATGAGAGTAGGGGCTAAACAGTAGTCCTCTTGGGACAATTGAAGATCTGAATAAAAATCCCAGGACTAGGTTTGGTCCATGTGAAGAGTAAACAACTCCAGGTTAGGTCCCCTTAAACAACAAGCAGCAAACACTGAAGTTAGTTGGACTGGGAGGCTGACTTGACCCCAGACACAGGAATTTTTACTCCCAGTACAGTGAGGGGAGTTGGGCATCTGAGCCAGGGAAGATCAAGGGAAACTTTACTGACAAGGAACACCAGACCCAGTTGTTCTGTGGAGATGCAGTCAAGGGCAAGAAAAAGCCAACCCGTGCCCAGTGACTATAGAAGCAGTGGGGCAAGGATGTCACTGACTATGGGCACTTACTGGAGGTAGAGGTTTTGGTTTTGGTACCAGGCTAGAGAGGAGGACTGAAGGAGGATTTGAGGCCTGAGGGACTATACCCCATGCCTCAGGGCTAGAGGTGATTAAAATACTAAGTTCCCACAAATTAAAAAAAAAGAAAAAAAAAGAACAGGCAAAGGAGAAAGAATCCAGCCACAGAGAATTACTATGGGAATAGCGAAGACTAGGGTTCATCTTCACAGGAGCATACTGAAGCAAAGAACTCTCCTCTACTCCAAAGAGTAACACCAAATGGTCACTTGCCCAAAAAGAATTTATAGAAGAACTTTAAAAAGACTTTAAAAATCAAAAAGAGAGAGTTTGAGAAAAAACTAAAAAAAAAAGTAAAACAATAAAAGAAAAAAGATTAAAAAGAAACTCAACCAATTATAAAATGAGATTCAGGATCTAAGGAAGAAAAAGACTCCTTGAAAATCAGAATCTGGTAAGGGGAAGCTAGCAAAGTTACAAGAGATCAAGAAAAAATAAAATAAAATATAAAGAATGAAAATAAAGAGAATGTGAAACATTTCATAAGAGAAATAACTTATCTGGAAAACAGATCAAGAAGAGAAAACATAAAAATAAACAGACTACCTGAAAGCTATAACCAAAAAAAGAATCTGTGCATGTGGCAATGCTTTTTTTTCTTTATTTATTTTGTATTATTTTGATTTTATTATTGAAATTTGTTTCTTTTTTCTTTATTTATTTTGTATTTAGTTTAAAATTTAAAAATTACAAAAAAAGATAAAGGGAAAAGCAATTAGGATGTTATTAGGAAAGCAATAAACATAATTATATTAAAAACTTAAACATTCCAAACCATACGACCATATTAATAGATGCAGAAAAATCCTTTGACCCTCTTTTATGCTAAAACTCTTAAAAAGTATAGGTATAGAGAGACCTTTTTTAATATCACAAAAGGAATTTATCTAAAATCAAAAGCAAGCATTTTATGAAATGGGGATATACTAGAACCTTTTCCAATAAATATGGGAGTGAAGCAAGGATGCCCACTCTCCCTGGTATTATTTAATATAGTTCTAGAAATGCTAGCAACATCAATAAGGAAAGAAAAAGAAACTATAGGCATAAAGATAGGTATAAAGAGATTAAATGATGACTTACTTGAAAAATCTTAGGGAATCAATAAAGATACTTATTAAAACAATTAATAGCTTCATCAAAGTTGGAGGCTACAAAATAAATCCTCAAAAATCAACATCATCTCTATGGAATAATAAAAAATAAAAAGAGAAATTCCATTCCCCAAATCCATAAACTATCTGGAGATAAACCTAGCAAAGTACACAAAAAACTTATATAGATTCAATTACAGAGCTCTTCAAAGAAACAAAGAATAGCCTAAGTGGCTGGAGGAATATTTAGTGTTCATGTTTAGGTCATGCCAATGGAATAAAAATGACAATACCACCAAAATTAATTACATCCTCCATGCTATACCAATCAAATTATCAATAAGATACTTTACAGAACTTGATAAAATAATAATAGCATTCATTTATAAAATAAAATTATATAGAATATCAAGGGAAATTATGAAAATAAGTAGGAATGAAGGGGATAATAGAATTTCCAGACCTCATATTCTATTATAAAGCAGCAGTCATCAAAAATATTTAATATTGGCAAAAAAAAGATCAATGAAACAGACTAGACAAGAGAGAATCAGAAACAATAGAACTCACTAATGTAGTGTTTGATAAAGTGAAAAATATAATTTGTCTAGGGGGAAAAACTCCTTATTTGATAAAACCTATTGGGAAAATTGTAATGCAGTCTAGCAGAAATTAGACTTAGAACAATACCTTATACCACAGTCCATAATACATTCTAAATGGATACTTAGACTTAATATTAAAGCTTCTGCTATAAAAATTCGAAGAGAAATATCATATACCTCTCACAGCTATTCTTAATCAGGCAAGAGATAGAGACAATTATAAAAGACAAAATAAATAACATTGATTTCATGAACTGAAAATCTTCTGCACAGGCAACACACCTAGGAAAAGAAGGGATAAGGTCAGGTGTGTGTTGGGGCAGGCGGATAGGGGGAAGGGAGGGAATCTTTGTATCAAATTTCTCTAAGAAGAATTTTGTATTCAAAATATTTAAACAATTAATAAATTGATATCACTAATATTCATTCCTCAATAGATAAGGTCAAAGGATGTGAACTAAGTTCTTAAAAGAAGAGTTACAATGTATTTACAACTACATGAATGAATGTTCCAAATCATTAATACTAAGAGAGATGCAAATCAAAACAATTCACCTCATACCCTATAAACTGGCAAAAATGACCACAAAAATGGCAATAGTCAATTTTGGAGTTTGGGAAGATAGACACATTGATATATTGTTGGTGGCACTGTCAAATGGTTCAATTATTTTGGAAAGCAATTTGGAATTATACATATGTAAAGTAAAAATGTCCATACCCAGAGAATTCCAGAGACTCCATTACTACATTTATACTATCAAGAGGACCCAACATACACCAAAATATTTAGAACAAAACTTTTTGTGATAGTAAAGAACTGGAAAGTAGATCTCCACTGATTAGTGTGGACATTAGAATGGCTAAACAAATTGTGGTACATTAGTGTAATGACATATTACTGTGCTATATGAAATGAGGTGTGTGATAAATACAGAGAAGCATGGAAAGATCTGTATGAAGTGATAAAGGGTGAAGTGAGCAGACCAAAGAAAATAATTTGCTCAATAATTACAACAATATAAATGGGGGAAAAAACAAAAAATCAAAAGTGAACACAACAAAATTATACTGATCAAGCAGGAATTAAATAAAGAGCTACGAGAGAACATTTCCCAAAAATCCACCCCTTCATGGAGGTAGGAGGTCCACGGTTGTTAAATCATTGCAAATATTTTTGGACTTTTTCCACTGAGCTGATTTTTTTTTTCTTTCTAAAAAAAAACTCTTTGTTATATAGGATGATTCTCAGGGTAACGTTGAAGGGAAAGGGATACTTGGTATAACTATGATGATATAAGAAACAGAAGATATCAATAAAGACTTATTTAATAATAATAATAATAATAATAATACCCTTCCTAACCTCAAAAAAGAGAGTACAGCCTCAGCTTAGCCAAACATAATCTTCCAAAAAGTTGAGAGTCATCCAATCAGAAGGTTGAGTATATATATATATACATTTTTGTAAAATAGAGTGAATTGATACACTGGTTATCTGAAACTATCTGAGATGCCAGAAAAAAACAAGTATGGGTGTTGAACAACTTAAAAGCTATTTTAACTCATGTGTTAATGTCCATCACCTCAATTCACAAGTAAAACTCTCATACTAAGTATATTTGAAACACTGGGACTTATTTTGCATGCAATTCTAAACTTCTTTATATCTAGTTTTTCAGGCTACACAGTACATTAGAATCAACAGAATTTTAAGTTCTTTAAGGGCAGGGTGATTTGTAGCCTTGGTGCCTAATATAATTCCTTGCCCACAATAAGCATTTAATAAATATTTGATAACAATACTTATATAGAAAGAATTGCTGTGGGTAGAGAATGTATTGCTAGAGGCAACTAGTCTGAAAGTTTGATATTAAAAAAAGAAGAAAACTCTAAAAGTAGATCCAATAACTCTGTAGAAAGTAAACTCTGTGAGGACAGGGACAATAAATTTTGAAACTATTTGGATCCAGAGTCCCTAATATGGGGGAAACTATACACTCCATTGTATAGAAGTTCTACATTCTATAGTAATCTTGGGAGTAGTTTATGTTCATAATGATGATTAAAAGTAATGAAGGAAAAGGTAAATCATGTTTATCTTTCATTTCAGAGAACCCCAAGCTTAAAATTCCAAGATACACTGTGGTAAAACTTAACAATTTCAATTAATTTCTGTAAACGGCCAGGAAAAAAAAAAACCTTCAAATGTGAGGGAAAGCAACTTGAGTAACAAAATTAATTTTCTATTTTGAGAAATCATAGAAGAGAATAGAATAATATATTTGAAAAAACAAAAGAGCTCAGGTTGCAACCGAGAATGATATGACCTACAAATTTCAGCCTACTCATCAATGAATAAAAGATGGACATTCAAAAGAAGAAAGGCATTTGAGACATTCTTGAAAAAAAATCTGTGCAGGTTATTTGACTCCCAAATACCTCTGATAATAAAAACACTAGAAAATTTAAATAAGTATAATTTTCAAGGAAATGGTAAGTAATAAAAAAATTAGCTCATATTCATAAGTTGTTTTTATTTTTAAATCAGAGGAAAAGAAATTTTAGACAGAAGTTAAAAAGATTTTCATTGAGAAATTCAGCAAAAGGTTGATAAAGTCTGGTACAAGCTAAGAAATAGAGTGGTGGATCAGTGGAAGAGACTGGGTTCACAAAACACAATAAAAAATGACCACAGTAATCTAATGCTTGATAAACCCAAAAATATAAGCTTTTGGAACAAGAGCTCACTATTTGACAAAAATGGCTGGGAAAACTGGAAAACAGTTTGACAGAAACTAAGTATAAGCCAACATCTCATACCATATACCAAAATTAGGTCAAAATTGTAAAGGATTTAGACACAAAGGGTGATGCCATAAACAAATGAAGGAAGCATGGAATAGTTTATTATCAAATCTATAGATAAGGGAAGAATTTATGACCAAAGAAGGAATAGAGAGCATTGTGAGATGTAAAATCATCATTTACATTAAATTTTTAAAAGTTTGCACAAACAACACCAATACAGCTAAGGACAGAGGAAAAGAAGATAACTGGGGGGAGGGCGAATTTAGAGCAAATTTCTGTAACAAATGCCTCATTTCTCAAATATATAGAGAATTGAGTCAAATTTATAAGAATACAAGTTGTTCCTCAATCAATAAATGGTCAAAGGATATGAACTGGCACTTTTCAGAAGAAGAAATCAAAGTTATCTATAGCCATATGAAAAAGTGCTCTAAATCACTGCTGATAAGAGAAACGTAAATTCAAACAACTCTGAGGTACCACCTCATACCTAACAGACTGCTTAATATAACAGAAAAGGTAAAGGACAAATATTGGAGGGGATGTGGGAAAATTGAGACACTAACATACTGTTGTTGAAGTTGTGAACTGATCCAACCACTCTGGAGAACAATTGGGAATTATACCCAAAGGTCTATAAAGCTGTACATACCCTTTGACCCAGAAATACCACTACTTGCTCTGTATCACAAAGAATTTTTTTTAAAAAGAGGAAAAGGACCTATAAGTACAAAAATATTTATAAAAGGTCTTTTTTGTAGTGGCAAAGAACTAGAAATTGAGGGGATGACCAACAATTGGGGAGTTAGTTGAACAACAATTGGTTGAACAAGTTGTACTATTATATGATTGTAGTAGAATACTATTGTGTTATAAGAAATGGTGAGCAGGATGCTTTCAGAAAAACCAGGAAAGACTTACGTGAACTCATGCAAAATAAATTGTGTAGAACCAAGAGAACACTGTAAACATATTGTATGATGATTAACTGTGAATGACTTAGCTACTCTCAACAATACAACGATCTAAGACAATCCTGAGGGACTTCTGATGAAAATGCTATCCACCTCCAGAGAAAGAACTTATTGAGCCTGAATGTAGGTTAAAGAATTTTTTAAACTTACTTTCTTTTTCTTGCTTTTTCCCCCTTTGGGGTTGGGGGGTACTGTGACTATGTTTTTTCTTTCACAACATGACCAATATGTCTGTGCATATATAATCTATATCAAATTGCTTGCCTTCTTGATCAGGGGGAGAACATTTTTAAATGTTTTAATGTTTTAAATGTTAAAAATGTTTTCACATGAAATTGGAAATGTGTGTATACGTATATTAAAGACTGATGGAGGGTTTGTGGATAAATCCAGCTCCCTGTCACTACATCAAAACTGCTGGAAATGTAGCAAATAAGCTAACAGTAACAATAGTAACTAATTTAACAGGAAGAAAAAAAATTAACACAAGGAAATATTCACAGAGAAGCTAGAAGGAATGCTGAATAATTAAGAAAGCAAAGCTACTAATAAAAAGTAGAAATACTGTAGGATAAGAGAATGCAAGGAGAAAATTGCAGAATAAGAGATGTGGATGGTGGTGGTAATCTAAGATTGTGATTCGGCAAGACATGAGTGGTGCCTTTACAAAAGGGAAGGAATTTTGAGAGTAGAGGACAATGTAATATTGATCACTTGGTTATAGGACCAAGATTGAGAAAGAAGAAAAATGAAGTCAAAACAGGAATGATGGTCTGGAAGAAAACAGAGAAATGAAGGGACTAGAGGTCACAGTGAGAATGAAGAATAGGTTTGGAAGGAGTAAAATGAGATTTTAAAAATATGAATACAATACAATATTCAGATTGTAAGATCAAGGATCCCCAAATGTACCCAGGGTAGAGCAGAGGACGAGGTTATGGGAGTTCAGTAGACTGAAGAACCAGGAAGTTAGGGTATTTGAGGGAGCATCAATACATGTGTAGATGTCCACTAGTATGAAGGGATCTTCAGGTCTATAGAGTTCCTGGACCTCTGCCAATGTTAACCACCATGCTCAATTAGCTCATTATGTTTTTAAACACAATGCTAAATAGTGGAGATACAAAAGACAAAGCACTGCTTTCCTTTCAAGAGCTTACATGCAACAAGCATTAGAGTCCATGTGAGATTCTCTAAGTCTTTTTTCAGTAATATAACTTAAGGTTAGATTGCTTTTGTGTATAATAGACTCTATTTCCTGTGTAGTTTTTTAAACAGTAGTTCTCACTTCACAATCAGCCTTGATAATTTGGCCATTCTAACTTTCCAGGACAAATGTGGCTGAGTTCATGGACAGTTTTATCTGCAGTCATGATATATCCATTTGGAACTCAATCCTGTCACACATTTAAGATTTTCAGCATCCTCAGATAGATGTGGCTGTTGTATGGGGGGCAGGGTGAACAGATTCCCATCATTAGCCCAAGGAAAGCATATAGTCAGGAACCTTTACTTGCAGTTGTTATCTCAATGGGCAGTCTGTACAGTTCAAGTACTAGTAATTATCCTAAGAATGACCTTGAAAAAAAAGTTGCTGAAAAGCAGGGGAGTAAATTTCAAAAATTACAAAGAAAGAAAACAAGTGTTGTACTTTTGGAATTCAAAAACCAGGAGTTTTGAAGTTGATGTGCTTCCAAGAAAACTATTAACTCTCAATATGCAAAAAAAAAAAAAAAAAAAGAGGGGGGTGTAAAAATAAAACATACTTAATGCAAATTTCTTCTTCCTAGATAAAGAGATGACCAAAATAGAGATTGCAATTACAATTTCAATATGTAATAAATAATTATAATAATGACTTAGCTCATCGTTCACCTCTACCTCTACAGAGGTAGAAATGTTTTTATTAGTAAAACCATGAACCATGAAGTAGATCATAGCAGTCAAAAAATTGACTTTACCCAGAACATAAAACCATGCTTTCTCATCTTATGTGTCTTTTTTAAAAATATTTCTATAAATCCTCCACTAGGGCTCTACATTAAATGCTAAGGAATTTCCTCTAGTTCTATAATATAGGAGGGATACCAATGGACTATATGGTCTACCTATTATAGGTTCTTGTACTTGCTACACGTTCAACTTGCCTCAACCATTTCAAAAGATTCAGCCTATTTTTTGACATGGAAAAAACCAAGTGGATGAAAAATGTTTAACATACAGATGCATTTGGATGGGAAACCCAAAGAACTGGAACATCATTATATCTGCAACTGATACTACACATATATGATTACTTGAGATTAGAATTGAACAAGGGTAAGAAAATAGTTTGGATTACCTTTGGGAAATTGCACAGTAATTTTAATACATCCTGGTTTCTTCTTGAAACAAAGACCCACCACCTTTTTTGAAAATAATATTTTTCTGATGGTGTTGAAAATCTAAAAGTTGCAAATAGTACAGTCTCCAAAACAGCTAAAGCTGTGGGCCACATGAAAAAGTAATGGTAGGAGGCTAGCTGGTGGGAGTATGCTATAAAATATTACTAACCATAAATTGCATAAGAATTACTCTAAGACCCGTCACCAGAGAGAAGTAGGATCAAAAGAGCTAGATGAATAATAAAGATATTGAAAAAAATGTTTTTAAGGTGTCTAGGAATTACAGGTTTTGTTTTGCTTTTTTGATTATTGAATGGAAATCCTAAGAAGTTTATCTATCTTTCAGTCCTCCATAGCACCATTATAAAAACTGATCTTATTCTGAAAAGACCAAAAATATAGCTTTGAGCTACATGTGGCTCACAACACTCACAAATACAGACTAAACCAGATTAAAATGTAAGGGGTAACTATTTGAAAAAACAAACAAAAATACACTAAAACATAGATAATAATATATTTTAAAACAAAGTAAAAATGTGGCTTATAGGAATCCTTATATATGAATTGGTGGCACCATTCTTGAGTCTGATACCATTGTTCAAAAGAGTAAAAAAAACCTTATAAATAAATACAAAAAATGCAAACATATTTAGTTTTTTTACAGACTAATATACAATAAGTCATAATTAATAAAGGAATTTTGAAGAGCACAGACAGGTAAAGAATGAGTGAGTCAGAGAATAAATCATAAATATCACTAGAAATTACATTAAAGAAAATGATAACAATGAAATAATATTCCCAAAAATGTGGGATGCCGCTTAAGGAGATTTTTAAATTGATCACTGAGCATTTACATTAATAGAAGAAAGAGAAGACCAATAAGATGAGTGTGTAACTTCAAAAATCTAGGAAATCAACAAATGAATACTTTCAAAAAACCTCACAGAATAGAAATGTTGAAAATCATGGAAAAAGCAAAATTGAAAATGAAAATATTATTGAGTTAACAAAGTAAACTAAGAACTGTTTTAGAACCTCATTAAAAAATATTAGCTAATTTCTCTCAAAAAAGAGAACAAAATTCCCAAAATTAAAAAAAAAAATGAGAAGGGGAAATTCACAACAAATGGAAAATAAAAGAATCAGAAACCGTTATATCTAACAATGTCACAAAACTGGAAAAAATGAAATGAATAACTGTAAAATACAAAGTATTAAGATTAATATAAAGTGAACCAGCAAATCCAGACAACTTGATGTCATAAAGAGAAACCAAGGAAACCATAAATAAACTCTTAAAGGGGGGATATCCCCAGAACCAGATGGATTTATGAGTGAATTTGATAAAACATTTAAAGAATAAAAAGTTTCCAAATAAAGTTTGGCTCATAAGAAGTTTGCCTTATAAACTGCCTCCAAAAAATAAGGAATAGTACATCTTCTCAAACTCCTTCAATGAGACAAAAACAGCCTTGATACCTAAGCTGGAAAGGGACAAAGTAAAAAGAAATCTATAGACCAATTTAAATAATAAATATTAACACAAAAATATTAAGTAAAAAATTATCAAAGAGACCAGAACAATATATTAAAAAAAATAAGTATTCATTATGAATGCCACAAATTCAAGGATTATTAAATGTCAGAAAAATATGAGAATATTATTAAATCATATCATGACAAAAAAATTTTAAATAATATATTTGTAGCAATTGCTACAGAAAAAGCTTTTGACATAATAATATAGTTGAATGGACAATCTACAACATTGGTTCATCTGTGCTCATTTCTTATATTCACACACACACACACACACACACACACACACACACACACACACACACACACACACACACATAGTGAGCTGGGCCAGCAACAGAAAGGAAAAGAATAGGCTTTTAAAACACAGCATAAAAATACAAAGAATTTTCCATAATTCTGTATGACCAAAAGAAAAATCTAAAAACATGAGTTATCATTATTTTTAGCAAAGAAACACTGGAAGCATTTTCAATAAGATCAGAGGCAAAGGAAGGAAGTCCAATATATTCATTTTTTTAAATACAGCAGTACTAACAAATTTTAAATAAAGCAATACAAGAAAAATAATTTGGAAGAATAAATATAGGCAAATATGAAGCCAAATAAACTCTATGTACATATGGTGTGGTGATTTACTTAGAAAAGATAAACAATGAAAAAGAAAGAATAGTTTTAGTAAAGTATCAGAATACAAATCCTTAAAACCCATTAGCCTTCCTAATCAAATTCAACAGAAAATGTGGTTAAAAGCATTCAATATTTGGAAATTCACTTACCAAGATACTAGTTGTATATAATACAACTATTACATATTTGTAGGAATAAAAGAAAATCTATACCAAAGAAATTGTGAATACTCAAGGGAGACCTGATCTAATATAACCAAATGATGATACTCCTCAAACTACTCTATAAAATGTGAGGCTACAACAACAAATTGCCAAAGGACACTTATAGACTTAAATAAAACACAACAAAATTCATTTGAAAAGATAAAAGGTCAAGAAAGTCAAGGGATATAATAAAAAATTAAGGAAGAAGAAGGATCTAGCATTATCAGATCTCCTATTATACAATTTGGTAATGATTTCTAAAACTACTTAGTACTCAATGAAAGTTAGAAAAGTAAATTAATAGAAAATACCACATAAATGTGACCTAGAAGACAAAGAGTAAGTTACTTGTAAATGAACTCTATATTCCATAGAACTCCCAAGAAAACAAGAAATAAAATCATAAACAGTAGTGTAAGAAAAAAATAATTAATGATAGAGCATCTCTCCAAAGAAGTAAAAGCCCTGAGAGAAAACATCAGATTTGGAACTCAAAAATATTGGTGGAGAATAAATGACAAAATAGAAGCAAAAGATAACAATGTTAAAAGAACACGAATCCTATATAAGTAAAATGGACTAATTTTGAAAACAGGTTTTGAAAATAAGCTAATGATTATGTCTCCTAGAATTTTAAAATCTTAATATCTTAGTATAGGAAAAATATAAGAGAACTATCCAGAATTTCTAAATGCAAACAACCAAGCATTGGTTGAGATCATCCATAGAAATACCACCAAGAAGACAGACAGATACACACACACACACACACACACACACACACACACTTCAAATTCTAAGGTCTATAATTGATTTCATAGTTTTTATAACAATTTTATAAACAGCCAGAAGAAAGTCCTTCAAATAATGAAGGATGACAAATCCAATTACACAAGATTATTGAATACCCACAAGTAATGACAGGAAAGGATAGAATAATATATTCCAAAAAGTGAAGGAGTTCCAGGTGCAACCTAAGGTAAAGCATTCTTCAAACTTGAGTATAATTTTCATTGGAGGGAAAATGAATGCTCAACAAAATATTTGAGACAATACTACAAAAACAACAATGGAGATATGCAGATATCAGAGGTATCAAAAAACAGAAGATGAAAGGTAAAGCAGTAAAATTATCAAGTTAAGATTAAGTAATAAAACCAATACTCTCAAAGTCATTAGGTTTTGGAGGAGAGACACACACAGAAAGAAATAGAGATAGACAGAGAGAGAAAAAAAGAGAGACAGAGACAGAAAGAGAGAGAGAGAGAGAGAGAGAGAGAGAGAGAGAGAGAGAGAGCTATAGGAACCTATTACTTCAGAAGTTTAATCTTTAGTACAGTTACAGAAAGAATAAAGAATAAATAAGTAAGTAAGGCTTCCAAAACTTCCCAAGACCCTTCAATGAGACAAATATAGTATTGATAGCTAAATTGGAAAGAGATAAGATGAAAAGAAATCTACAGACCAATATAAGTAAAAAATGTTGACACAAAAAAATTTAAATAAAATATTACTAAATGGACCACAGTCTATTTAAAAAATAAATATACATTATAAAAAGTTTGAATGTATACCATAAATTAAAGGATTATTCAGTATCAAGAAAATATGAGTATTATTAAATCTTGTTACATCAAACAGAATATTTGAATAACATTATAGCAATTGCCTCAGAAACAATTTTTGACTCATGAAGCAGAAGACAAAATTCAGAAAAAACTGTAGAGAGGAAAATTAATGAGGAAGAAAACATAAATTCTTCCAAAAGAGAGCAGCAAAAGAAAGTTACTTAAAAGTTTGGAAGGAAGATAAAGATTGAAGATTTTTAAACCATTTGTTTATCTGCATGAGAAAAGCAAAGGGTAAAAAGAAAAGTAGAGAAATAGATAAACAAATAAAAAATATAGAAGATATCTGAACGTATACAAAATGGAGTGGAACCAAGAAAATAATATTAACTACTAACACAACTATGTAAATGGAAAGGACAATGAAAACCAATTAAGTACTGTTATTATAGTGACCAAGCTTAGCATTGAAAAAGAAAGGATGAAAGATAGCCCCTTCCCTTCTTTGCAGATGTGGGAGACTAAGAATGAAGCACAATGTATATAGTGTAAAACATTGTAGATGCATTGTTTAATTTTCTTGCACTGCTTTTTCTCTGTCTTTTTTTTCTTTGTTACAAGGTAAGAAGGCAAGAGTTTTATTTGGAAACTAAAGCAATGTGAAGACAAAAGTATTTATAAACTTCTTTTAATCATCAAATTCAAAAGTTTCCATAAGATAGTCTATTTTACTTTTCTACTAACCTTATGTTCCCACTAATGCCTTTTTGCAGTTTACCCAGCTTTTCGTTTACCAACTATTATAGACCAAGTTGTGTTTATACCAATAATATAGGATTTATTTTTAAGAAAGATTATAAATAATATTAATAATACAAACAATAAAAACTATGTTAGATCAATAGATACCGAGAAAGCTTTTGACAAAATCCCAAACTCTCTTCTACTAAACAAACTCTAGAAATCACAGGATAAATGTACATTGCCTTAATATAGTAAATAGCATTTATCCAAATCTAAGAAAAAAACATTATATGTAATGGAAAACCATTAGAGGTCCTTCCAATAAGATCAATAGTAAAGCAACAGTATCCATTAATCCTGCTACTATTTAACATAATGCTAGAAATGCTTACTACTGAAAAGAAAAAGTGCAAGAAATTAAGAATAAATAAAATTATTGCTTTTTGCAAATGAGATGATGGTGTTCTTAAAGAATTCTAGCTATTTAAAATTATTTAAAACAATAAAAAATTTTAATAAAATTTCAGCATAAAAACTTAATCCACATAAGTCTCAGACATCCATATATAAAATCAAGGAAATTCATGAAAAGAGCTACAAGGAGAATTTCATTCAAAATAAATATAGAACCTTTATAGTATTTGGAAGTGATTCAACCAAGAATCAGACAAGGACTATAAGGCTCTAACTATAAATCTTGCTTCTAAGAAATGAATCCAAATAATTGGAGAACACCCTTACTTAGTTTGTGTCCAGGTTGAGCCAATAAAATAAAAGTGAGTATTTCTTACTTATTCAGTGCTATCCCAATCAAACCCTTCAAAGAATATTATATAGACCTAGAGAACAAAAACTAAAATCCTATGGAGAAAAAAAAAGGTCAAGAATCTCAAGGGCAATAAAAAAGAGAGAATCAGTGCCAGATATCAAACTATCCTAAAAAGTAATGATCATTTATACAAGGGAGAAAAAAGAGATCAAAACACAACAGAGAGAGAGAGAGAGAGAGAGAGAGAGAGTTTACATTACATACAGAAATGAATAAACATAGTAGCATAGTGCCTGATAAAAGCAAAGATTCCAAGAGAATTCATTCTTTAGCAAAAACTGTGGGGAAAAATTGAATAGTTTATTGTGGCTGAAATTAGGATTAGCCTAATACTTCACACCATACATCAAGATAAGCTCCAAATGGATACATGACCTAGATATAAAGAGTCATATAATAAACAAATTAGAGGAGGAATAAATTAACTTTTATATCCATGGATCAGGTAAACATTTGTGATTTAATGTGATAGAAATTTCACAAGATAAAGTCATTTTGATCATACAAAATTAAAAATTTGACTACAAACAAAATTAATGTAAAAATTAGAAGGGAAATAGATAACTAGTAAAAAAAATCTTTGTAACAATTTTCTGTGATAAAGGTCTTATTATATACAAACTATATAAGGAATTGATTCAAATCTACAAGACTGGGGGGTGGGGCAGAGGCAAGATGATGGAGTAGAAGGATGGATCTGCTGTAGCTCTCCCCATATAGCCCATAAAATACCTGTAAAAAAAATTACTCTAAACAAATTCTAGAGCAGCAGAAGCCACAAAACAACAGAGTGAAAGAGATTTCCAGCCCAACGCAGCTGGAAGGCCAACAGGAAAGGTCGATTGCACCAGGCTCAGAGCAGAGCACAGCCCATAGAGTGCAGCCCATGGAGAGCAGGCCAGCCTTGGCCAGGTAGGCACAGCACAGACAGGATTGGAACAAGCTTCAGGGTGCAGAAAAACAGGCAGCACCTGCAGTTCCCAGATTTTTCAACCAACAAATGCCAAAGACAGCTTCAAAAGTCAATAAGAAAGCTCTTTCACCTGGGTGAAAGGGGAATGAGGTCCAACTGGCCCTAGGGCAGCAGCAGCCAGTGTCCAGCAGCCTCCATTTTTGGAGCCCTCAGCCTAAAGATCCTTGGGGAATTGAGCAGCTGATCTGAGTCTCAGTTCTGAGTGGCACCCCTGGGGTGAGGAACAGCACTGGTGGTGGAGCTGGTGGAGGCTTTGGAGAGGATCCTGGGCAGAAAAACTTATGGTTGCTCCTAGACCAGAGTGTAGACCAGAAGAGGAGTAAACTCCTCTCCCTTGATTGTGCCACCTTGGAGGAACTGGGAACTTACAGGTCCCTAGAGTATACCTTTTACTTGACAAAGGACTCAAAGTCAAGTAACTGGCTGGGAAAATGCCCCAAAAAAGAGAAAAAAAATAAGACCATAGAAGGTTACTTTCTTGGCAAAAAGGTATTTTCTTCCATCCTTTTGGATGAGGAACAACAAAGCATACCATCAGAGGAAGATGTAAAAGTCAAGGCTTCTACATTGAAAACCTCCAAAAAACTTATGCAGTCATCTCAAGCCATGGAATAGCTCCAAACAGATGCTGAAAATCAAGTAAAAGAGGTAGAGGAAAAATTGGGAAGGTAATTGAGAGGGATACAAGAAAATCATGAAAAGTGAGTCAACAGCTTGCTAAAGGAGACCCAAAAATGCTGAAGAAAATAACACCTTTAAAAATAGACTAACCTAAATGGCAAAAGAGGTACAAAAAGCCAATGAGGAGAAGAATGCCTTAAAAAGCAGAATTAGTCAAATGGAAAAGGAGGTTTAAAAGCTCACTGAAGAAAGTAGTTCTTTAAATATTAGAATGGAGCAGATGGAAGCTAATGACTTTTTGAGAAACCAAAAAATTACAAAACAAAACCAAAAGAATGAAAAAATAGGAGACAATGTGAAATAACTCATTGGAAAAACAACTGACCTGAAAAATAGATCCAGGAGAGACAACTTAAAAATTATAGTAGTACCTGAAAGCCATGGTCAAGAAAAGAGCCTAGATATCATTTTTCATGAAGTCATCAAGGAAAACTGCCCTGATATTCTAGAACCAGAGGGTAAAATGTTGAAAGAATGCACCCATTACCTCCTGAAAGAAATTCAAAAAGGAAAACTTCTAGGAATATTGTAGCCAAATTCCAGAGTTCACAGGTCAAGGAGAAAATATTGCAAGCAGCTAGAAAGAAACAATTCCAGTACTGTGGAAATACAATCAAGGTAACACAAGATCTATCAGCTTCTACATTAAGGGATCACAGGGCTTGGAATATGATATTCCAGAAGTCAAAGGAACTGGGATTAAAACCAGGAATCACCTACCCAGCAATACTGAGTATAATACTGCAGGGAAAAACATGGTTATTCAATGAAATAAAGGACTTTCAAGCATTCTTAATGAAAAGACCAGAACTGAATAGAAAATTTGATTTTCAAACACAGGAATCAAGAGAAGCATAAAAATGTAAACAGGAAAGAGAAATCATAAGGAACTTACTAAAGTTGAACTGTTTGCATTCCTACATGGAAAGATAGTATTTGTAACTCTTGAGATTTTTCTCACTTTTTCAGTAGTTAGAAGGATTATATACATATAGACAGAAGGCACAGGGTGAGGTGAATAGGAAGGGATGATATCTAAAAAAATAAAATTAAGTGGTGAGAGAGGAATATATTGGGAGGAGAAAGGGAGAAATGGAATGGGGCAAATTATCTCTCATAAAAGAGGCAAGAAAAAACTTGTTCAATGGAGCGGAAAAGGGGAAAAGTGAGGGGGAAAAAGTGAAGTTTATTCTCATCACATTTGCCTTAAGGAGGGGATAACATGCACATTCAATTTGATATGAAAATCTGTGTACACTACAGGAAAGTAGGGAGAAGGGGAGAAGTGGGGGGTGGGAGGATGATAGAAGGGAGGGCAAATGGGAGGAGAGAGTAATAGAAGTAAATACTTTTAGGGAGGGACAAGGTCAAAAGAGAGAATAGAATAAATGGTAGGCAGGATGGGATGGAGGGAAATAAAGTTAGTCTTTCACAATATGACTATTATGGAAGTCTTTTTCATAACTACACATATATAATCTATATTGAATTGCTTGCCTTCTCAGTGGGGATGGATGGGGAGGGAGGAAGGGAGAGAAATTGGAGCTCAAAGTTTTAGGAACTAATGTTGAGAATTGTTTTTGCATGCAACTAGGAAATAAGAAATACAGGCAATGGGGTATAGAAATCTATCTTGCCCTACAAGAAAAGAGAAAAGATGGGGATAAGGGAAGGGAGGGGTGTGATAGAAGGGAGGGCAGATTGGGGGAAGGAGTAATCAGAATGCATGGTGTCTTGGGGTTGGGGAAGGGGACAGATGGGCAGAAAATTGGGAAAACAAAATCTTGTGGAAATAAATGTTGAAATCTAAAAATAAATAAATTAAAAAGAATAAAATAAAAAGGAAAAATAGATACTAATAAAAAATTAAAAAAAAACAAGTCTACAACACTATAAAAGTCATTTACCAATAGCTAAAAGATCAATGAATATAAATAAGCAGTTTACAAAAGAAAAAATCCAAGTTATGAACAATTGTATGAAAAAATTACTCTAAATCACTGATAATCAGAACAATGCAAATTAAAGCAACTTAAAGTTATATTTCCTACGTATTAGACTGACAAAGGTGACAAAAAAAGATAAATGATAAGGATTGTAGGGGCCATGGGAAAAATGAGATATTGTACTACAATGTTGATGGAACTTATGGTCTAACCATTCTGGAAAGCAATTTGTAACTATGACCAGAAAGTTACTCAGTATGCACTTGTGTATACTCTTTGGTCAAGCACTGTGAGATCTATACCTACAAAGAAATGGATGAAAAAAAACCTTATATCTATATAAAAACATTTATTGCAGCTCCTTTCATAATAGTTTTAAATTGCAACCTAAGGGAGTGTCCAATTAGGGAATGGCTAAACAAACTATCATATAAATGTAATGGGATATTATTGTGCCAGAAGAAATGGAAAATTTGAGAGGAAAATGGGAAGACCTTTATGAAATGATAGAGAGTGAAATGAGCAGAAACAGTGACAAAATTATAGAGAAAAAACAACTTTAAAAGATTTTAGCACTCTGTCTAGTGCTATGATAACCCACAAGTCCAAAAAAAAATTAAGATGAAACGTGCCATTCATCTTCTTAAAGAGAATCAATTAACTTAATATGTAGGGACATACATTTTTAGACATGACTATTGTACTGTTTTGGCATACTTTTCAAGACTTTGTTTTCCTTTTTAAAATAATAGCTCAACTGGTGTGGAGATAAAGGGAGAAATAGCAAAATGGGCAGGATAATTTTAAAATTTATTTATTGAGAAATATAGTTAACTTATTTAAAAATAACAGCCACTAATCCATTTTGTGTCTATGTGTTAAATATTATTTTTGCATTATATGTGGTGTTTTTTCAACATAATGTCATTACCTCTTTGCCACTCATGAATTTATCAACTTTTATTTTCTTAAAAAATAAATAGAAAGGGAACTATCTGCAAATTTTAGGCCAATGAACTTGACTTTGATTTCTCATAAAATTCTAGAATGGATCATTAAAGTATTGGTTGACAAATATCTAGAATGGGGAAAAGTGATTACAAATTACTATTCTTTATCAAGAGTAAGTCATGTCATGCTAACCTCATTTCAATATTTTTTTTGTGAAAATTTTTGAACTAGTTGATAATGGAAACGTGTGAATATAGTTTGCATAGATTTTAATGAAGCTTTTGATCAAATATTTCATGATATTTTATGGGAAAAATGAAGAGACATATATTAGCTAATAATACAAGTAGATGTAATCAGATGCAAAGAGCAGTTGCTAATGACTCCATCTGCAGTGGAGTACTCTAGGGATTTATGTTTGGCTTTAAGTTGTTACATTTTTTTGTCAATGCCTTGCAAAAAGGCATAGATGATATGCTCATAAAATCTTCAGACTTTGTAAAGCCGGGACAGATAACTAACATATGAGTGCAAAGATTCAAAGGGCTACAGCATTGAGCTAAATTTGATAAGATGATATTCCTTAGGTATCAATATAAGGTCTTACATTCAAATATAAAAACAGACTTCACATGTGTAAAATGGAGAAGTCATGTTTGGACAGCAGCTTGTCTAAAAAAAAGTCTGAGGATTTTAGTGAACTACAAATTAATATGAGTGAGAAATATGATATGTTAGCCAAAAATCTAGGGTGATTTTGGACTACATTAAGGGAAGATTATTTTAGAGGAATAAGGACATGGTAGTCTCATTGTAATCTGCCCTAATCAGATTTCATCTGGAAAATTGTGTTCAGCTTAGAGCTCCATAGTTTGAGAATTTTAATAAACTAAAAGTGTCAAGAGCAGGCCAAGAGGATGATGAAGGATCTTGCATTTAGACAGGGTGAATGGAAGCCAGTTCATTCTGGCTCTCAAGAGCTGATTCTAAAATGTTCAGCATGAGCATTTACACATTGGAAATCAGCAAAACATTCCAAATCTGGGCTTGATTTGTTGTTCTGCTTATTTTCTAGACTTAAGAAAATAATGGGGAAAATGTTAATAATGTAGATTAAATTTTAAATTATCAAGCAATTTTGGAAAACCAGTTATCAAACACATGCTGGTGCATTACTGAGTTCATGTCATTTAGGGATTGGTAGAAGTAAATGGCAATGTTTAAATTTAAAAAAGAAGACTCAGATGAGACATGATATCTTCCTTCAAGTTGTTAAAAGATTGTCTTGTGGAAAAAGGATTAAAATTGTTTTGTTTGGTCACAGAGGGTAGAATCAGGAGAAATGGGTGAAAGTTGCCAAAAATCAAATTTAGGCTTGGTATCGTTTAAAAAAAAAAAAAAAGAAAAGAAAAAGAAAACCTTCCTGAAGAGGAGAATTGTCAAAAAGTAGAATAGACTATTTCAATAATGGCTTCTCCTTCGTTGGTGATATTCACTTACAGGCTATATGACAACTCAACTTTAGGGGTATTTTGTAGTAAGCATTCCTTTTGTGTACAGATTGGCCTAGGCCTAAAGAGAAAAGTCTCTTCCAATTTTCAAAATTTGGGAATCTTTAGTTTCTCACTATTATTTAAAAACACTTAACAGCCTCCTGTTTGTCCATCTGAATGTTATATATGTTACTTACCGGTAGGTAATTTTGAAGGAATAATTAAAATACTTTCATTTTGCTAAATGTTACCTTCTTTCCTTTAATTTTTAGACAATCTCAAAGGATATTTTTGAATGCCAGTTGATCTTTGCTTTTCAGAAAACTGTATTCCAATTTCTCCTTTGACTTCTTGTAATCACTGTATACTACTATGCTATTCTGACTGGTTCTAATTGGAATATGATTTTTTTTTCTCATTACTACAAGGTTTGTGGCATGCAAATTTGAAATTCACAGGTTTTTTTTGAAATTTGACTACAATGTTTCTTGGAGGGTGAAACTTGGGAGTTTCTGTTGCCCCATTATGAAATTTCTGATTTCTTCCTCTCTCTCTCTCTCTCTCTCTCTCTCTCTCTCTCTCTCTCTCTCTCTCTCTCTCTCTCTCTTCTTTTTTCTTTTGGTCATTTGTTTCTGATATTTTGGGGCAGTTTTTTTTCTGTAGTTTCAAGAAGAACAATCTTAATTTTAGATTTTTGCTTTCATGATGTTTTCTAGGAAAGTCCATAGTCCTTAAATAATCTCTTCTCATCTTATCTTAAACACAATATCCTTATTTTGTTAAGTTATCATTTGTTATTTGAATCTTGGTAGTTTTCTTTAAAATGTTATTCCATTATTTTCCATTTTAGCTCTACTTTTTTTTTATTCCAAGTATCATTTTCTTTTTCAGAAAAACACTGTGATAGACTGTCTATCTTTTACTTTAAATTATCTAGTCTCCTGTTAGATTTGCTAATTCTTTCCTCAGGAGTTTTATGTCTATCCTTATTTCTTTGATATTTTCCCTTAATTTGTTTTTACTCCTCTAAACCATTCTAGAAGTTTTAAAAATTGTTCCAATGTCATTTGGGGGGTGGGGAAGGAAACTAACAGAATTTGTTGTACCTGCACCATCTTTGGAAGATCCTGGCTTGATTTTATTTGTTGTCAAGCTCTTGTCCATTGAGAGCATGCTGTTTTTCAAATGCTTGTAAATTTCTCCTCTTCCTCCTCAATTAGTTTTTTTAATGTCTCTATCAGTCACTAAGCTGACTTTTCTATGTTGTGCTTGATGAAAATGGGCTTATCAAGCCTTCTTCTAAAAGTCTGATCCTATTTTTCTTTTCTAGTCTTTACTTCCTTTCCTCTGTTCTCTTATACTATCTATCTTATGGTCAGATTGCAGCACCACAGTTTGAGGGCATTGATAAACTATAAAGTATGTAACTTGCAGAAGGGGTCTACATCCCTTAAGAGGTAAAGATGACCAATTGGGATGCTGGGGCAGATAGTACAAATGAATATTGTAACTCTTCCCCATGTTTTCCAGTTCCATTTTTTGCGGGGGGAGAACCTGTATCCTCTTGGCAATTAACTTTCTTCAGTCCCTCAGCTGGCCTACATGAAGAAGAAAGGGTACTGTTTACACGCAAACAGGGGAAAAACACAACTAGCTTCATAGAATAGTGGAAGGAGTACTAGATTTTGAATCAAGGAGACCTGGATTATCTCTTATTTAGTAGGTGTGACCTTGGGGAAGGAGGTAATTTCCCTTCCGGGCTTCACTTTCCTTTTTAATACAGTGAGAAGGTTGACTAGGTGACCTCTAAGAGCTCTCTCCCACCTGTGATCCTAGGACCTCTTACATAGAAAGGAATAAACCATAACAATCAAAACTGAGCAAAGTATAAAATTCTATTCCTGGACCACTAGGATCATATAAAAACAATTGAAGTCTCTGAGAGGTGAACAGCTTGGAGTCTACGGCCAATCATTTCCATTTTATTTAAAGGATAAAGAGAGTTGTTTGGGCAAAACACTGACCTTACCACAAAACTCATCCAGAGGTGGACGTCCAATGAGTTTTCATGAAGATTTTTTTGGAAAGAAAGCATGACAAATGTATATATGTATTAATGAACTTATCCACACTTCAGTAAAATATTGAGGAGGATGCTTTCAGTATCTCTCAGCGGGAGGATGTTTCTGTAGTTGTTTATTCTAAGGGCCTATTTCAAGGTATTTATTCATGCATATGTATCTATACATCCATGTATATATGTATATGAGACCTGAGTTTCCCAAAGTACTTGCAGCACCCGTTATATTGCCCCTAAGTCTAAATAATCTTTTCCTTTCTGTGTAGCAAAAGTAGTCCATGACAGCCAACAGAACATATTCCTCTTCTAATTGTTGGTATACCACTTACAAATGCTGCTGGATCTCTCTCCCTCTAATACTCCACTGCTCATTCATTAGCTATCAAGTGCAGCTTTTTGGGACAATTATATTCTGTTCGACTGTCAGCTTCCCCAGTGCAGGTAGTGGATACATCACCAGTCCTTACACAGGATGTAAATTATTGCTCTCAAACCAGCACGCCAGTAACAGCAGAATGATTATACCCAGCCTACCGCTAAATAATGGATGCTTAGCACTGCACATTATAATAAGCAAAAAGATATGAAATATCTACTATTGTAAGTGTAATATGCTAAATATATATACATCTATATTTATTTATATTTTATAATGAAACCGTTTGGGGAAGACAGACTACTGAATCTTGATCACCAAGAAAAACATCCTTATATGTGGAGTGATGCCCTGTTAATTTGCACATCACTTGGACCTCAGGAGCTGGCCTTGTTCCTTCCACCTGCAACCTCTGACAGGGACTTTCCCCCTCTCCCCTCTTCTGGAGATGCAGGCAGCACAGGCTGAATGAATGCCATCCTTTGGCTGTAAAGGGAGGAGGCGAGCCACTTTTATTCACACAGGCAGGGAGTGGAGACCTGTTTTGTCACTTAAGGGCACTGTGTTAGCTGAGCACAATGGAAGGCTCTGATGTGCCAGAAGGATGCTAAGTTGGCGTTGAGCCCAAATGCTAGGGCAATGCAGTGCACACCCTGATTTGCAGTTCAGAAACCCCAGGTGATTTTGCAGTGCTCTGCAAATGATTCAGGTTGCAGCCTGAAGACCATCAGCAAACCCTCTGGGCTATGGAAGAACAACCTTACCTTTGGGGGTCCCACCCCAATTCAACATTCCCTAGTCTGTTTGGGTATGTGATAAGCTCAGTCTATCTGGGGTAAATGGTTGATAACGTGGAAGTAATAAGGGACCCTGAGATCAAGCCTCAGTCTGCCTCTAAGTAGTGAGAGGACCAAGGACAAATCACCTCCCCTTACTTCAGATTGTACCAAATGCTCTTAAGTCTTTTCTAACTCTAACATTCCATGACTCTCTTTCAATGAATCCTGTTCACAAGAAAGAGAAACTGGTTGTGCCTCTTCTGGGAAGCTAACTCTGATAGAAATTCAAAAAGAAAAGCTCCATAAAAGTCAAAATGTAAATTAAATCTCATTCTACACCCCTTCATGTATTTCATCTCCAGCCAAACCGGACTATTCTCGCTCCCCAGCCTCCATCTTGTCCTCCCAGACTCACAGAAGCATCTATTGCCTGGTCTTATTCTTTACCTCTCTCTTCTGCAACATAGACTTAGGAAAGTGCCATTGGTGCATTTTTCTTATATCTTATTTTTCCAACAACCAAGAAGTCTTTCAGACTAGTGCCTCTCATTGCAATTATATCTCTGTGACAAAACTTAAGGTGGATGCAGGACATCCCTTCTGAAGAAGACCAGCAGTCCTATAGGTTGCTGGGCCATATACCTGCTCAATCGCCCTCCTCAGAGTTGAAGCTACTCCTTCAACACATGATTACAGGCACACTCATGAAACAAAGGAGGGACCCCAGAGTCCCTGAATACTCTTAAACTGGAATTCTATATTCCAGAGCTAGACTAGTGTAACAATCCTTCTGGCATGGCTTATTCTGGCTGCCTCATAAACAACATTGAAAGGCAAATGTTTAGGACAGGACCATTACCCAATACTGCCCACTACTTTCAATACAGTGACAAAGGACTCCTGTAGGCATAAAGGTATGCAATGTCCTAGGGTGACAGAGTTAAAGACATTAAAACTATAAGATCATTCAATTTGCCCTTAAATACTGTTTTAAAACTATTTCTATCATACCTACCTTTATACCCACAGAAGAGACCCTGACCTTCTTCTCGATACTCTAGCCAAAATGAACCACTCTCTATTCCTGGTCCTCATCCTGCCCCCTCAAACTCATAAAAGCTACCATCACCTGGTCTGTGCAATCCTTGCTCTTCAAGGCATAGTCTAAATGCCACCTCCTCCATGAAGCCCTCCTTGACCTTTCCTGCAACAAGTGAACTCTCTTTCCACTGAGCCCCCATACCACTTGGCTTGGTCCTCTTATGCACTTCTATTATATCATTTTGTACCCATATGTAGATAGCTATCTTATCTCTTATAACTGATAGTAAAACTCCTTAATGATATGGAACCTATCCTATTCAGTATGATTCATCTTTGCATTCCCTGCACTTACTAAATGAGAATATAGTTCATATCCTGCCTATAAAGTACTAGGTGTTTAATAAATGTTTGTTGAATGAATGGATAAAATTGAACCACTGAAGCTCCCTTATAAGGTACTGAAATTTTAAAGTTTTAAAACCATGCAAGGATTTCTTCCTCTGATGTCTCATTCCAGCTCAGCAATGACCCTGGGCTCTTGAGGTATTCAACAGGTAGAAT
Source organism: Notamacropus eugenii (assembly GCF_028372415.1). Lineage (NCBI taxonomy): Eukaryota > Metazoa > Chordata > Mammalia > Diprotodontia > Macropodidae > Notamacropus > Notamacropus eugenii. The sequence continues at coordinate 456,962,866 of NC_092872.1, read as the reverse complement.
TACAGTTTGCTGTAAAGCTTGAAAGACTGAGTAAAAATCCTGTAATAGATGATGAGTTTGTTGGTCAACAAGGAGTATCTCTCAATTCTGAGAGGTAGGCCACTGAAGAATATGCCAGACTGTAAAAGCAAGCACCATGACATGCACAGGAGGGCCTGCTACACAGGTTCTTAGATCTGCTTGTCTAAAAGGAAAGCAACTTTTGAGGGATTAACAATCTCCTTTAATCAAGCACATATATCATTCACCAATAGAGAAAAATACAAGACCAGAAATAAAGGCCACCAAACAGGCTTACAACTGTTTGACCACAAGTATATATCAGAGATCAAGAGACAGGTTCAACTATCTGACCATAGTTACCAGAGAGGGAAGCACCAACCTCTGGGTTTTCAAAGGCAGGGGACTCAATGGCTACCCAGAGTCTCATTTGGCCAAATAACCTTCTTCCAATGGGTGAGTCCCAAAGCAAAAACTCACCACAGTGTATTTATATGCTTTTTAGAGCCAGAGGGCATCACAACCCTTGAGAACCTCCTTAACAAAAGGTATGATTCTTCCTACAAATTTTCCCTTCCCATTAATGGGTGGGAAAGATCTTCTTTATTCACAGTATTCAATCAGAGGCATGTGATTATACTAAAACAAATGTTGTCAATACACAGACAGATTTATCAATCAGCATGGCATGCAAACTTGCCCTAATACTGGGCAAACTATTGGAGGACCTGGGATGAAATACTGCTTTGTTATCTTGGACAGATGACATCCTCTCCATGTCAAATGATGGGGTAAGGCTACCTGGCCTCTGAGCTCCCATCCAATCTAAGATATTATCACACCAGCTAAGTAACAGAGGAGTTGTGATCTGATTCAATGGAGGGAGTGTCATCAGCAAAGAAATCTTGTGTTATTGGGGTACCAAAGTTAAGGAAAGAGGCAGCTAGGTGGCTCAGTGGACCTGAAGTCAAAAACACCTGATTTCAAATATGGCCTCAGACACCCTACTAGGTGTGTGACCATGGGCGAGTCACTTAACCCGATTTATATTAATTCACTGGAGAAGGAAATGGCAAACCACTCAAATATCTTTGCCAAGAAAAGTCCATATAGGGGCACAATGAATCAGACTCAACTAACCAACTGAACAACTACAAAGTTAAGGAAGGTTTTGCTAACAATCTTATATAATCAAATGGCTCAGAAATACTCAGTCCCCAGGGCTACCTTACAGGTGGCAGCCAGGCCCAGGATTTAGCTCAGTTTTGGGTGGCACAGAAGAAAGGCTACTGGTTCTGGAGGCAGAAGACAAGCTCAAATCTTGCCTCTTACACATACTACCTGCATGGTCAAATCACTGGACAAATCATTTAACCCCATTGAGCCTCACCTTCCTCATTCTAGGCAGTGAGGTGGAATAGGAGACAGAGTACTTGATCTGAGGTCCCTCAGAAACTTAGCCATGGGATTTAGGATGAATCATGTAACCTCCCATAGCCTAGGTTTCCATTTGTTAAATGGGGATAACGATACCACCTACTTCACACGGTTAATCTGAAGATCAGAAGCAGTAATATATGTAAAGTGCTTTGGTAACTTTAAAGTGCTAAGTGTTAGCTATTACTTTTGTCATCATTACTGTCTTCATCACTGTTATTAATGTAATCTGTAATATGAGGGAGGTAGGATTCAATGATCTCTGTGGTCCCTTCTAGCTCTGTCTCAGTGATCATGTGATTCATAGATCCCTCCTACAGGAATGTACTCGAGGTTCCTAGGACAGTTACCCTCTGGGGAATGTCAGGTGCTGGGTGTCCCGAACAAAACAGTTACACCCACCTTTTGAATTAAAAAAATAAGACTTTTCAGGGTTTATTGAAAGGAGTAAGTCCCCTTAGTGAATCACTACAAAGCTATGTAGCACAGGTGTTAGAGTAACTGTGATACACTGGGAACACACAACCAGGGCTGTGTTTCCAGAACCCAGGCTAGGCTGGGGGTAGGGGTAGAGTGGGGGTGGGGGACGTGTCTCAGGGCAAGCTCTTGGGGCTGTAACATAAAACAGGCAGGAGTTCCTGCTCACTCAAAGAGAGAAGAGGAGTGGTTTCCCAAATGATCTCGGCCGTTTTGTTTATCCCCACAATGAATGCATTTCTTAACTCCTGCCTTTGTAAAGAAACACTAATCAACCAGGGGGATGTTTTTTCAAAGCCAGGGTAGAATCTCCAGGTTTCCCACATTTGTGCCATGGACAACATAACACAAAAACAAGAAGCTAGGGGATTTTATAGAGAGATGAGGTACTCTGTGGCCCAAATAATCATCCCTCCCTTGCCCTGAGGGATTTCTGCAGGTGACTAAACCTGTATAGAAAAGCCACCATGACATATGTAGTTAAAATAGCGTATGTCCTGCAGATGAGATCAGGGCTAGAGTCTCAGCTCACCGGGCTCAGCTCAGCAGGAATAGCTGTTCTGGACCCCCAGTTTCACTCTCAGCAAAATGGGGATAATAATACCTGCTCCATCTCCCAGGGTTGTTGTATATAAACCTGGAATATTCTACCTCCTCATCCCTAGATCCCTTTCAATCTCAGCTCAAACCATACCTTCCATAGAAAGCCTTTACTGATGGCCTTCTCTCCTTCATTTTCCCTTACTGATGCCTGCCTCCAAAAAAATAATCTTTATTTAGGTGTATATTAGGCATATACTTATTATGTATATGCTGTTTTATTGTTTCCCATGAAAGAATGCTGGTTTCCTGAGGGCAAGAACTTTTTTTTCTATTGCCACCACCTAACACAGTGCCTAACATTTAAGTGCTTAATTGATATATGTTAATTGATTGACTGGTTGTTGGCAAACACTTTAATAAAAACCACACAATTCTCTACAAGTTCCAGAGAAGGAGGAGAAAGAGGAGGAGACGGAAGAATAAATGCACACAGTTCACACTTGCCTGACTCCTTCCCTTTGTATATACGCTCTGCCTTATGCCTAAAATGAGTCCCTCCTCTCTTCCTTACTCAGTTCTTTCCCTTATACTTGGAAAGTCTTTCCCCTCTCCTGCTGATTGAACTCTTAATTACCCAAAAGTTCATTTCAAATGCTACCTCCTCCCTGAAGCTCCCCTGATCCTCAGCATCAGTAATGACCTTTCCCCTCTGATCACCTACCAGCTTTATTCTGCGCCTCTTACATGTGGAGAACTGGAGAGACTGCTGGACCTAAAACCAGAAAGACACTCATTCTAATCTCTCCTCTTACCAGACTCAGGTGGCACATCTATGGCCAAGTTACTTCATCTCTCTGATTTTGGTTTCCTCTTCTGTATGATAACAACAGGGTCTTCCTCACTGAGTGTTTGTGAGGACCAAGTGAGAAACAAATCCTGTTGCAAACTTGAAAGCAACATATAAACGTCAGCTGTCGATGGTATGTATCATAATTACCAGCGTTGGTCTTCATAACATTATGCATTGTGTGAATGGGTATGTGTTTGTCCTACCCCTCAAGGCTTGTCTAAACTTTTTATCTATTCTAGCTTCCAGAAAAACGCTCTGCCCAGAATAAGTGTTTGATATTTTTTTAGAACCTTTTAAAAAGGAACAAGGACAGAATGTTGACCCAGAAGTCAGAAACCAGGAAAAGTTGAGTTTCCATCAGCCTCAGTTAGGGCAGCATCATGGGAACCTGTACCTTCTATTACCTCCAAGAATAGCCCAGTTCTCCCGTTATAGTGCTTCTTAAACTGTGGATCTCAACCCCATGGGGTGGCGACCTACAGTTTAAGAAGCGTTGAAGGAGTCGCAAGTGGAAAAAGTTTAAGAAGCCCTAGACTAGACCATGGGACACTTAGAAAAGGAGACAGAGAGAAGCACCTTCTTCATTTCTGTTGTTTCCTTCCCCTCTCTTTGCTGTAATTGTACTGGGGAGGGGGAAGGAGGAGAAGTAAGGTGGGAGTGGTGACATTTCAAGTGCTCCTACTAGAACTGACTCTCCAGTGGGACAGCCTCCCTGTCAGTCAGCTGGTCAGTCAGTCAGTCAACAAGTATCTGTCTCACTGTCCCTGGCTCAGTTGAAGGGAGCAAAGATTACAGACTGTATCTAATGTGGGGCTCTTGAGAAAAGGGCATTTGGACAGTGGAGCAGGGGCTGAATCTGCCTTCCAGGAGCACTCTAGCCCTTGCTCTGTGGGCAGCAGTGCTAGCCTGAGAATAGCAGCTCGACCCAGCATGGATCAGGGTAAGGCTCTCTTCCCTCCATCCCTGCCATCTCTGATTCATCACTCACTACCCAAGCTCTGTTGCACACTTTACTGTGCACACTTTACTGGATACGCATCACCACGAGGGGATCCTCTCTGGTGGCCTAAGGGACTTTCCCTTCTGGAAGACTACAAGAGGCTCTGTTTTCGAGTCTTTACCCCACCTCCACCCCCTTTCTAAAAGAAGCCTGGAGGCATTTTTCCATGAATTTTGCCCTTTATTTTAAGCATGGTTCTGCCATGTGACTAACATATCCCAGCATTTCCTAGCCTACTCAAACACCACATCATCACCACCTGTTATCACAGCTGTTTCTCCTTTGCTTTGGTGTGTGGTTACTGAACGGCTGCAGCTTGGATTCACTTGGGATGGATGGAGTGTCGGCTGTCGGTGGCGTATGAGTCTATGGGAGAGCTCAGTGGCGATTTCAGTTCTGGATAAAACACTGAATTTTCCCCATAGCTCTTTCTAGGAAGATCACCGGTGTGAGAACAGAGTTGCCAAAGTTTAATTTAATCATCACTCCCTGCCTACCACTTGAAGGACTGGGGTGGGGGTGGGGAGGGAGCATAGAGTCTCTTTTCCATATTCTCTCTAAGACAGAGGTCCTTAAGTTGTTTTGTGTCTGGACCCCTTCGGCAGTCTGGTGAAGCCTATAGACCCCTTCTCAGAACAATATCTTTAAATGCATAAAATAAAACACATTGTAGTACAAAGGAAGCCAATTATATCAAAATATAATTATCAAAATATTGAAAAAATATGTTTAAAAACCTCAATTCTAAAAATATGGAGAGCAAAAGATCTGAGGAAATCTGTGGCTATTGTTATCTCAATTGGATTTTTAAATGCTTCAATCCAGATAAATATTACAAAGGAATCAGCTCACAAGCATTTCCTTAGTACCTGCTGTACAGTTAACCCAATACTTGTCATCAGAGGAGTGAAGTCAGTAGAGTATATTGGAAAGAGCCTTGAATCTGGAATCAGAAGATAAGGATTTGATTCATGGCTCTCCTACTTACTCATTATGTGACTTTTTGACAAGTCACTTAAATTCTCTAGGACTTCACTTCCCAATTTCTAAAATGAAGAGACTCATAGGAGTTAGAAGGGACCTTAGAAATCATTTAATCCAAACCTCTCATTTGCTGGATGATTAAACTGAGTCTCACACAAGTTAAGTGATTTGGTCATGGAAGTAACAAGCAACAGAGTCAGGAATTGTACCCTATTCATCTAACTCCAAATCCAGTGTTCTATGCCTTAAACATCCTTAGTTCCTTTGATCTGTACTCAGATGGCCTGGTGTTTTATCCTTTCACCATCCTGGTCACTCTCTTCTTGATTCATTGCTGTTGTGTAGTCGTTTTAGTGATGTCCACCTCTTCACCACCCTATTTGGGGTTTTCTTGGGAAAGATACTGAAGTGGTTTGCTGTTTCCTTCTCCAGTTCATTTTACAGATGAGGAAACAGAGACAAATTGGGTTGTGACCTGTCCAGGGTCACACAGCTAGTTGTGTATCTAAGGTCAGATTTCAACTCAGGAAGATCAGTCTTCCTGACTCCAAGGCCAGGGCTCTATCCATTGGGTCACTCAGCTGACCTTCTTAATTCATTATAGATTGTTAATTTCTTTCCCAAAATGTGGCACCCAGAACTGAACGTGACACTCTGGATGTGATCTGAACCATTAGAGTAGACAATCCCCTCCCAGCTCAAGATCCTCTGAACTCTGTCATGTTGCCATAAGTTATTTTTTTATTGGCACATGTAATGAATAGCATCATAGAGATAGAGCTAAAAGGGACATTACAAATCATCTTACTTTGAAGATGAGGAAATTAAAGTCTTCCAAAGTGAAATGGAGATGTGGAGCCAAGATGGCAGAGGAAAGCCAGGAAATTGCTTGAACTCTCCCCAGCTTCCCTCAGAAACAATGCTAAATCCAGCCTCTAAATATATTCTAGAGCAACATAACCCACAAAAAGACAGAACTTCTTGGAAAATCAGCAAGAGGCTCTTCTCTATAGCACAGATCAGCAACTGAGGCCCCATCATCTTGGTTCAGCAGGCCAGTGGCATAGCAGGCCTCCTATGAGGCCTCCAGAAGCAAACTGCCAGTCCTAGAATCCAGGTTGCAACAGGTGCAACTAGCCTAGGTCACCCCAGTGCAGTGGGCAAACCACCAGCAGCTGAGGCCCTGGTACAAAACTTCAGTAACCAGGCCCCTGGCCCCCATGACAAGAAGCTTGAGATAGTTCCCTCAGTACCACAGAAGCAGAACTCATTTTCAAAAGTTACAAAATAGACTAGAAAATGAGCAAAAAATAATAGAAAAAAGCCCTAAGCATAGAAAGCTCCCATGGTGACACAGAAGATCCAAACATCAACTTTGAGACAACAACAATGTCAAAATGCCTACATGTGAAGCCTCAAAGGGGAATATGAATTGGTCTCAAGTCCAAAAAGTCCTCTTGGAAGAACTCAGAAAAGATTTTAAAAATCAAATAGAGGTAGAAGAAAAATTGGAAAAAGAAATCAGAGTTACACAAGAGAAGGTCACTAACTTGGAAAAGGAAAAACAAAAAGTGACTGAAGAAAACAATTCTTTAAAAAATAAAATTAGCCACTGAAGAAAACAACTACTTAAAAAATAGAATTGGCCAAATAGAAATGGTAAAGCTAACAAAAGCTAACTGAAGAAGATAATTCCTTAAAAATGAAAATTGGGAAGTGGAAGCTATTCCCTCATACTTATACATGAATTTTCAGACAACGCATTTAAAGACATTGCTCTGAAAAGGGGTCTATAAGCTTCACCAGACTGCCAAAGAGGTCCACACACAGAACAACTTAAGGATCTCTATCTTAGAGAGAATTTAGCAGAGAGACTCAAAAGAGTGAAAAAATAGCAGAAAGTGTAAATTATCTCTTTGGAAAAACACCTTACCTAGAAAATAGATCTAGGGGAGATAATTTAAGGATTACTGGACTACATGAAAGCCATGATCCAAAAAAGAACCTGGCAAGCATCTTTCAAGAAATTATGAAGGAAAATTGCCCTAATGTCCTGGAATCAGAGGGTAAAATAGTAATTGAAAGAATTCACCAATAACATCCTGAAAGAGATCCCAAAATGAAAGCTCCAAAGAATATTGTATCCAAATTCTAGAACTATCAGGTCAAGGAGAAAATACTGCAAGCAGCTAGAAAGAAACAATTCAAATATTGAAGAGCCACAGTCGGGATAACACAGGATTTAACACCTTCTACATTAAAGCATCAGAGGGTTTAGAATATGATAATACAGAAAGCAAAGGAGCTGCAATTACAAACAAGAATCAACTACACAGTAAAATTGAGCATAATCTTTCCAGGGAAAAGATGGACATTCAATGAAATAGAGGACTTTCAAATTTTCCTGATGAAAAGATCAGAGCTGAACACAAAATTTGTTCTTCAAATGCAGGATTCAAGAGAAAAATAAAAAGGTAAACAGGAAAGAAAAAAGTATGTTATTCAATAAGGTTAAACTGTTTCAGTCCCTACATGGGAAGGTGATACTTATATTCTTGAGAACTGTATCTCTATTAGAACAGTTAGAAGGAATATACTTGGACAGAGGGTGTGGACATAAGTTGACTTTGATGTGATGATATAAAAAAAAATTAAGAGGGGAAATAAAGGATTATAGGGGGAGACAGAATGGAGTAAATTACATCATTCCTGGCTTAGAGGCCAGGTCTCTATCCACTTATGAAATACTATTTCTCACATAAAAGAGAGTAGCATGTTGGATTTGATTGTGTGGAAGGGACTGGACTGGACTGCTAGGAGATAGATGATGTTGTCTCTCCTCCACTTCTATAGCCAATACATCTAAAATGAGGGAAGCATGTGTACATAATTCAATTCAGTTCAACAACATTTATTAAGCACCTACTATGTACCATGCATTGTGCTAAATGTTGGGAAAACAATTTTTTTAAAGATAATCCTGATCTCAAAGAGCTTAACTATCTAATGGGGGAAAATCAGGGAGTACCTGGCCTAGGGACATCATTTTCTGTGAAGTCTAACCAAGCAGAGCAGTTGATGGAAAATTAAAAAACTTAACTCAGGGATTATAGGAGAGAGGTCCCTACTCTAGGCCCTAAAAGTATCATATGCGGACCTGAAGTTTGGGGCATGCAAATTCTGGAAGACTGAAACATAAACTTGGTTTGCCAGCCTGATTCTAGCTTTCTCAACTGCTGGATTCAATAAATCATCTGAAAACAAGATAAGAGACAGGAAGGAAGAAAATGGAACTAAGAAAGGTGAGACACAGTTTTTATACCTGGTATTTAGAACCAGTATTCATTTTTTTAAATTACTGTAAAATTTAAACTTCTCTCTTAATTTGTTATTAGATCTTTAACAACCTCTTTTCTCCACCAGTGATAGGGCAAACACTGTATTTGTATTCTAACATCACATCTAACAACCCAAAAGTGCTGCTGAATAAGTAGAAATGGCATTTTAAAAAAACAGATAGGGAGGGTGGAACCAAAATGGCAGAGTAAAAGCAGAGACTTGCTAGAGCTCTCCCCGCAAGCCCAGCCAAATATCTATAATAAATTACTCTGAACAATTTGTGGAGCTGCAGAACCCACAGAATGATGGAGTGAAGCAATTCTCCAGCCCGCGATAACCTGAAAGGTCGACAGGAAGTGTCTATTGCACTGCACTAGGAGGAGAGTGCAGTCCAGTGTGGGTGACACTGGCACAGAATGGGACACAAGAAGGTCTGGGGGGTGGGATTGAATCTCTGGCAACTGTGGAAGTTTTCAGACTTCACAAAGATTCCAAAATGTGGAGGACAAATTTGAAAGGTCAGTGGAAAAAACCTGTGGGACCTATGTGAGAGAGTAGAGTGGTCCAGTCCCCCAGGGCAAAGTAGGGGGTGGAGGAACCTATGACAGTAGAAGCAAGGGAAGGGGCAGCAGCAGTGGCTATTTCTGGAGTAGTAGGCCTACAGCTTGTGGGGGGGATTGAGTGGCTGACAGTAAACCCCCCCACCCTCACTGAAAGCAGAAAACTACCTTGACAAAGAGCTCAAAAAACAAGTAAATGGCTGGGGAAATGAGTAAAAACCAGAAAAGGAATCAGGCTATAGAATCTTACTTTGGTGACAAGACCAAAATATACAAACAGAAGACAACAAAGTCAAAGCTCCTACATCCAAAGCCTCCAAGAAAAATATGAACTGGTCTCAAGTCATGGGAGAGCTCAAAAAGAATTTTGAAAATCAAGTAAGAGAAGTAGAGTAAAACTTGGGAAGAGAAATGAGAGTGATGTAAGAAAATCATTAAAAATGAATCAAATATTTGCTAAAGGAGACTCCAAAAATGCTGAAGAAAATAACACCTTTAAAAACAGACTAACCCAAATGGCAAAAGAGATCCAAAAAGCCAATGAAGAGAAGAATGCCCTAAAAAACAGAATTGGCCAGATGGAAAAGGAGGTCTGAAAGCTCACTAAAGAAAATAATTCCTTGAAGATTAGAATGGAGCAAATGGAAGTTAATGGTTTTATGAAAAATCAAGAAATAATAAAACAAAACCAAAGGAATGAAAAAATAATAGACAATGTGAAACATATCATTGGAATAACAACCGACCTGGAAAATAGATCCAGGAGAGACAACTTAAAAATTGTGAGACTACCTGAAACCCATGATTAACAAAAGAGCCTAGACATCATCTTTCAAGAAATTATGAAGGAAAACTGTCATGATATTCTATAACCAGAGGGTAAAATAGATATCAAAAGTATCCACTAATCACCTCTTGAGAGAGAACCCAAAAGGAAATCTCCGAGGAATATTGTAGCCAAATTCCAGAGTTCCTAGATCAAGTAGAAAACATTGCAAGCAGCCAGAAAGAAACAATTCCAGTATTGTGGAAATACAATCAGGATAACACAAGATCTATCAGTTTCTACATTAAGGGATCGAAGGACTTGGAATATGATATTCCAGAAGTCAAAGGAACTAGGATTAAAACCAAGAATCACCTACCCAGCACAACTGAGTATAATATTTCAGGGAAAAAAAATGGTCATTCAATGAAATAGAGGACTTTCAAGCATTTTTGATGAAAAGACCAGAGCTGAATAGAAAAATTTGACTTTCAAACACAAGAATCAAGAGAAGCATGAAAAGGTAAACAGGAAACAGAAATCATAAAGGACTTACTAAAGTTGAACTGTTTACATTTCTACATGGAAAGATAATATTTGTATCTCTTGAGACTTTTCTTTTCTTAGGATAGTTGGAGGGATTATATACATATAGAGAAAAGGCATAAGGTGAGTTGACTAGGAAGGAATGCGATCTGAAAAAATAAAATTAAGGGGTAAGAGGAATATATTGGGAGGAGAAAATGAGAAATAGAATGGGACAAATTATCTCTCACATAAAAGAGGAAAGAAAAAGCTATTTCAATGGAGGGGAAGAGGGGTGAGGTGAGAGGGAAAGAATGAACCTTACTATCATTGGATTTGACTTAAGGCAGGAATAACACACACACTCAATTTGGTATGAAAATCTATCTTACACTACAGGAAAGTAGAGGAAAAGGTGCTAAGTAGGTTGTGGAGGATAATAGAAGGGAGGACAAATGGAAGGAGGGAGTAATTATAAGTAAACACTTTTTGAGGAGGGATAGAGTCAAAAGAAATAATAGAATAAATGAGAGGGTAAGATAGGTTGAAAGGAAATATAGTTAGTCTTTCACAACATGACTTATGGAAGCATTTTGCATACCAACACATGTATAACCTATATGGAACTGCTTGCCTTTTCAGTGGGAATGGGTGGGGAGGGAGGAAGGAAGAGAAGTTGGAACTCAAAGTTTTAAAAATGAATGTTAAAAATTGTTTTTACATGTAACTGGGAAACAAGATATATAGACAATGGGGTATAGAAATCTATCTTGCTCTACAAGAAAATAGAGAGTATGGGAATAAGAGAAGGGAGGGGTTTGATAGAAGGGAAGCAGATTGGGAGAAGGGGTCATCAGAATACACCCTGTCCTGGAGTGGATGGAGAGGAGAGATGGGGAGAAAATTCAGAACTCAAAATCTTGTGGAAGTGAATGCTGAAAACTAAAAAAAATTAATTAATTTAAAAAACAGATAGGACACATATCTGGACTAGACCATATATGCACAGCTAAGTCTGTACTGGAGGTAACACTATTTGTAAGTCATTGCAACATCAATTCTTAATACATTTTATAGAGAAAAGGATGCCAGATGCTTGGGAAAAATCATGGCTTATTAATACCCCCCTCCCACCAAAAGCAACCCAAGAAATATCAGTAACTACCAATCCACTTTCTTATTAGTTCCACCTTTAGAAAGTCTTCATGGAAATAATCAACATACACATCAACATTTAGGAAGATCATGAAACGCTTCCTGGAGAAGGTGGCACATGAGGTGAACCCTGAAGGAAAGAGAGCCTCCTTGCACAATTGTTTTGATTCTCAGAGGAAAAAAGATTTTTTTCCTCTGGCCTCTTGGGGTCATTCCACTTTAGGCTTCAAGACTGATAAACACATGAAAAAGGAATAAACAAACTCTCACAGATGGCCCATGGTGAGTCACATCTTTTAGAATTGTACAATTGGGGAATGGCTGAGCAAGTTTTGGTGTATGATTGTCATGGAATACTATTGTGATATAAGAAATGATGATGGTGACTATGTATATGTATATATGTATCATCATATATATTACATATAGCTTAATATAGTTGAATACTTTTTCAAAAAAGTTACCCATTGACCAAGAGGTGTAGAACATATAAGATTCCACTGTACATATTATTTTTTGCTACAAGAAAACACTTGATTTTGTAAAACATAAGGTTACCTTAGAGGTTCTCCTCCAACAAAGTCTCTCCCATACATATGTTAAAATGAATTCATTCTACAACCATTAATTTATAAGATACTATGAGCACAGCTTTTGTGCTAGGCATCAGGGATAGAAGGACAAAAAGGAAACAGTATCCACCTAAATGTATCTTAAATTTTACCTGAGGAGAGAGAGATACACAGAGAGGTGAAAACAAAATATATACAGAGTCCTTATAGGAACATAGAACAACGGATTAAAAAAGGTCTGATGTATGAGGTGGCACCTGAAATCACTCCTTAAGGAAGCTAGGAATTTAAAGCGGTTGAGGGGAGGAGGGAGAGCCTATTCCTGGGCATAGAAAAATGTACAAAGACATGGAGGTGAGAGAAAAAAATTATACAGGATTATTTAAAAGATGTAACTTTGTATAATTCTGATTATTAACATCAAATGAGGCATAAAGCAACTGTCCAAATTGCTGGCTACTAACATAGAGAATGTCTAGCATACAATTCAATTGGAGGAGACACTTTCCTGTGGTGTTGACCTATAAGTACCCCTGTTTGCAAATGATCTTGTTCTAATTATATTAAACTGTGGGGACCTTGCAGAACCTCTTAAATGAAATCCATAATTATCCCAAAAAGTCTTCCTTAATTGTCTTAATCATACACAAAAGAAAAACCAAGTGGATGACGAATGTTAATTGTCCTTACTACAATAGATCAACAGCCCATGAAGCTGGCCCATGTGTACACTAACCTTGTTTCTAATTTCACTTGTCTACTTTGTTCCATTTTTTAACTGAAACCAGATGGTTTTGATGACTGCTGCTTTATAACATTGTTTGATGCCTAGAAGTTGTACTTCTTTTTTATCCCTAGCTCTTTCCATTATTTGCCTTGATATGCTATGTCCTTCATCTTTCCAAATGAATTATTTTATCAAGTTCTGTAATGAATCTTTTTGATAATTTGATTGGTATAGAATTAAAACTGTACATTAAATTTGATAGTATTATCATTTTTTATTACTATAGTATGACCTAGCCATGATCTTGGAATATTTCTCTAGCTAGGCTTCAAAATGAACAGGGGCAGGCTGGATTGCATTGGGGAAATTGTGCAGTTTTTAATGATCTTTAACAAAGACCCGCACTTTTGACATCAATATTCTTCCAGTTATAAGGTATAGCTATGGATCATGGAACACAACTCTCTGAAAAATGAAAACTACCAGCCTCTCAAAGGGCAACAGAGAGGTGCATGGTGGGTGTGAATCAGTTGCAATAGACTATCAACAAAAATAGTGCAGGAAAAGTGGCACGATAGATGCCACAAAAGAAATAAATGGTAGAAAAAGGAAATGGGCTAATTACAAAGTAGCAACAAAGAGTAATCCATGGATTGCTCATGTGTTCTACTCATATCCATACAATATGAAAATATCTGTGGAAGGGCTTTCAATGCGTTGGCTGGACCTTCTATAAAGGATCTACAGGAAGTCATAGACAAGAATCATATAGGATCAGAAGGAATGGATGGGTTGTGATTTGCGCTGTTATAAGAAGTACATGCATGATGGAGGTCATATGTCTACTGAAGCAGTGAAGCCGGACAACTTGGATCTGAGGAGGATCTCAGAGCCTCCCTTGTTTAGCTCTCTACAATATATGCAATAAATAAGTGGTCATTCTGCCTTAGCACGTAGACTTTCAACGAGGGAGAACATCCTACTTCTGGAGGTAGAAATTCTATTTTTGGACAGCTCCTTGTTAGGAGGCTTTTCCTGATATCAAATCTGATTTTTCCCTGTTGCAGTTTCTAAACATTGCCCATAGTTTTACCCTATGAGGCCAAGAAGAGCAAGCCTAGTTCATCTTCCTCATGATGGCTTTTAAAAAACTTAAAGAAAGCAATTTTATCCCCCACCTCACCATATCCCCTGTGTGTCATTGTGCTTTATTCATCCTAACCACCACCACCACCCCCTACCCATGTCTTCTGGCCATTTTTCATATGGAATGATTTCATTCTGATTGTTCTTCTTTGGATAATCTCTAATTTACCCATTTCCTTCCTAAAATGTTGTATCCAGGACTGAACATAATATTCAAGATATCTGACCAGTCAAGAATACAATGATATAATCTGTTTAATAACAGATGTTATAGTTTTTTTTACTAATATGGTCTAGGATTGTATAAGCTTTGGGGGACTGGAGTGGGGAGGGGATAGTTGTACTTGTTTTTGTTTTGTTTTCTGACTACTATGACACTACTGAAACATATTGACCTTTCAACCCACTAAAATGTTCAGATAATTTTACGATAAAGTGATCTAGTCTTCTATTTCTTGTATTCATGAGTTTTATCTATTAAACTCAAGTATGACTTTACATCTGTCCCTTTTCAATTCTGTCCTCTTAGATTTGACCCCATGACCTAACCTGCACTTTCTTTTCAGATGATTTGCCTGTAAGTATAATGTACAGTTATTCCTTCTGCATTGAGACTTTCCCCATTGAGGTTTCAGTGTATCACAGATTGGCATAAGAAATTAAATTGGAATTTTGGGGGAGTTTTGCAGAAACTGCAGATGACATGTGAAGGCCAGCAGATAACACAGAAAAAGTTTAGAAACTCAGATATGTATAAAATATATGTATAGTATTGTATAATATCAACACATTTTATCTTTTAATACCATAATAATTCAGACTTCTTCTCTGGTACAAAGGGAGGGCCAAAAATTTTTACACGAATTTTCCAGATTGCGAGGTCACCACACCCATAATCCCTGCAATGTGGAAGAGATAATTGTACAAGCTGCCCTTCCCTTTCCTACTTCAAACTGTGAAAATTCTAAGAGCATATCTTCAATAGTATTTCCTTGTCTAAGTCATTAATAAAAATGTTCAAAAGTACATGGTCAAGCATAGATCATGGGTCACTTGGAGTACTCCTTTGAAGGTGACATTGAATCATTAATAATGACTCTTCCAAATCTGCCTAATCCTATTATCGTGTATTCTACGAATTGCTATGCCTTCCATAAAAATGAGACTTTTTGTCAAATGCTTGTCTAAAAGCTAGGTAAACAATCTGGGCACTAAAACACATTTCTCTCCTCAGTAGAGAAGTGGGGAACTTTAAGTGCAGAACATTACTCATGCTTGTGGGAAATGGTTAATGTGTTGATTGATTTTGCTTAATTGCTTTTGCTAAGAGGGAAGGTTGTATAATTGTGGGATATGTGTGGAAAAGACCATAGTGTAAAAAACAAAGACACCCATGGGACAATTTTTAAAATAGTATTACAAAATAATGTTGCAAAAAGTGGTTCAACTGGCATGTCCTTGATGAAGTCCATACTGGCTCTTTGTTATTATTACTTCCTTTTTCTAAATTTCACAAACCATCCTTTTCATCATGCATTCTAGGATTTTGCCAGGAATTGAAGTCAAGTTCATTGACTTGCAGTTTGTGGACTCCATTTTCTTTGCTTCTTCAAAACTCAGGGCAATATTTACTCTTCTCTTATCCTGGAGTACATCTATTATTCTCCACAATTAGTTTAAGGTTTTGGACAATAATTCAATAATCATTTCTATCAGTTCTTTTAGTTCCAAAGGATACATTTCATCTAAGCTGGTGACCTTAATTCATCAAAGGTAATTAGATGCTCTTTTACCATCTTCGAAGTTTTCTTGAACATGAAGTCCCTAGCTGCCATTTTTGTACTCTCCTTTACAGAGGAAAAAGGTCATTCTTTTCGGCAGAAAAAAACAGATATGACATGAGAGTTGGGTTGCAGAATGTCTTTCCACTCTCTATTATTATCCCATCTACTTTGAACAATTTTTCTATCTCCCTTTTGATCCACGTTTTTTAACCACCACTATGGAATATAGATATTTTAATCACTGTTTTAACTTAGTTTCAAATTACTTTCCATAATGCTTGGATCAATTCACAATTTCACCAGTGGGGTATTAATATTCTTGTCATCTCCTCCAACATTGTTTCATTTCATCTTTGTCAATTTGCTGGGTATGAAGCAAAATCTTAGAGTTATTTTTATTCAGTTTCTCTTATTATTAGTAATTTGGTTCACCTCTCTTTTTTTAAAAAATCAAACTATCAGATACTTTTGCCATATTATTGTTGTTTCTCAAAAAAATTACTAGTTTTATTTATCAATTCAAAGTTTGGTTTGTTTATAATTTAGTTAATTTGTCATTTAATTTTCAGGATTTTTATTTTTCTACTTTAGGTTTTAACATTAGTTGGTTTTCTAGTATCTTTCATTGTATTTGCAGGTCATTAATCTTTTTTTTTCTCTTTTTGTTAAAAAATGTTTAGCATTATAAAATTTCCCCTAAAAACTGCTCTATCTGCATTTGCAAAATTTTGGGATGTTGATTTATAGTTTATCATTACTTTTAATGAATTTATCTATCATTTCTATGAATTCTTCAACCCAAAAATTTTTTTTAGAATTAAACTACTTGGTAGTCTCCAGTTGATTAATATTCTAGTTTACCCTTAAAATATTTTTATTGCATTGTGATGAGTAAAAGATATGTACATTATTTATATTTTTCTGCATTGAGGTTTTTATGTCCTAAGATCTGATCATATTTTTAAAAGTGCCATCCACAACTGAGAAATATGGACATGTATACAGATTGAGAGATAGATATAGATACAGATACTGCTTTCTATTTTTATTTAATAATTATAAGAAATATATCATATCTAAAATTTATAAAATTGTATTCAGGTCCCTAACTTCTTTATGGTTCATTTCTTATTAGACTTATCTAGAGCTGATATTGTAAATTGAGGTCCTCCATTATTATAGTTATTTTGTCTATTTGTCCTGGAAATTCATTTAGTTTTCCTTTAAAGCATTCAAAGGTTATCTCATTGGGGGCATATGTTAAGTATTGAAATCAATACATTTCCTACATGACTCTTCAGCAGAATGTAGTTTCCTGCTTTTAGTTGTCTATTTCTGTTATTACTTTCTCTTCTTTTTGGGATTCAGCTGAAACACAATAGATTCTGCTCCAGCCTTTTATTTTAATTTATATGAGTTTTAATGTTTCAAGTGTGTTTCATGTTAAAAAATATATTGATGGATTTTTCTTTCTAATCCATTCTGGTCATCTCTTGCTTTTCATGAGTGAACTTATTCCATTCACATTCACACTTATGGTTGTTAGTTATTTATTTCCCTCCATTCTATTCTATTCCACTTTTTCTTCCTATGTTCCTTTGTCCCTGTGTATGTCAAGTTATTACTCTTTCATTTTTATTTTAGTCTTTTCTTCCTATTTCCTTTTCAAGCTTAAGGTTTACTTTGTTTGCAACTAATTCTCCCCTAAATCTACCACATCCCTTTTATTTCCCTTTCCCTCTCCCTGGTCCAATCTTTATCTCTTTTGAATTGAATGTATTTTTAGAGTAAAGATTAGTGTATATGTGTATTACCCTCTTTTGACCAGTTTAGATGAATATGAAATTAGAATGCTTCTCTTCCTGCTCCTACTTCTCCCATACTGGTATATAATTCTACTTATACAACTCAATTATGTGTCTTAACAAATTCCTCCATATTTTCTCTCATTTTCTCTTTATGTGTCCTCTCACATGTCTTTCTTTTCTTTTTTCTTGCATCTTCAAAATATAAAAAACTATTTCTCAATCTTTTACAATTTATCTTTATGAAGTCCCTTCTGATTTTTCACTTATAGTTACCTTTTTATTTGTCTTTTGAGTTCTGTATTGATATTCCAAAGACCCTTTCATCTTTTTTTCATCATGAATATTTGAAAATCTTTTATTTTATTGAAGGTTCATTTTTTTCTTTTTAGAATGATAATCAATTTTGAAAACAGATAATTCACAACAAATGAAGATAAAAAAGGATATTATTAAAAATTGTTTTGCCAAAGTATACACCAACAAAACTAACAACTTAAATAAAAATAAATGAATATTAACAATAAAATGTCTAAAATCAATAGAACAAGAAACAGAGAATTTAAATAACCCAATTTCAGAGAAAAAAGCTGAAAAAGCCATAAATGAACTTCAAAAGAAATTCCAGTACCAGAAGGATTTGCAAGTGAATTTTATCAAATATTCAAAGAACAATTTCTTCTAATAATTTACAAATTAATTGGAAAATCGCAAAAGAAGAAATTACCAAATTCTGTCTATGACATAGATAGAGGATTGATTCATAAACATTAGAGAAGCAAGCAGACAAAGAAAATTATAGGCCAATATCCAGATACACTAAGAGTATACATACACTATGATGAGGTTAGATTTATACCAAGAATGCAGGTTTGGTTTAATATTAGGAAGACTATAAACTATAAATATGACCACATTAATAACAAAATCAACAAAAATCATCCAATTGTATCAATAGACACAGAAAAGGCTTTTGACAAATACAATTCCCATTTCTGTTTAAAGCACTAGAAAATGGAATTAATAGATTTTTACCTTAAAATGAAAAATAGTATATATCTAAAACCAAGAACTGCTATTATTTGTAACAGAGATAAACCAGAATCCTTTACAATGAATTTAGGGGTAAAACAAGAGTGTCTGCTGTTATGAATTCCTTTTGACACAATACTAGAAATACTAGCTATAACAATAAAAAAGAAAATTAGGGAATAAAATATAGGCATAGAAGAAACAAAATTGTCCATTATTGCAGGTGATGATGGTGTACTTAAGGAATATTAAAGAATGAACTAAAATTAATTGAAAAAATGACTTTAGAAAAATTACAGGATATAAAATAAATTCACATAAATCATCAATGTTTCTATATCATGTTAATAAAACCTAGCAAGCAGAGCTAAAAAAAAAAAAGAAAGAAAGAAATTCCTTTCAAAACAATTACAGAATGCATAAAATACTTGGGAGTCTATCTTCTAAGATACACTAAGATAGTCTATCTTCTAAGAACCATATAAATACAATTATAAACAAAAGTTTACAAAAATAAAGACCAGCATAAAAAATTAGGAATATTAATTGCTCATGGAATGAGCTAATATGATAATGATAATACTAGCTAAATCAATGAACTTATTCAATGCCATGACAGTTAAACTATCAAAGGATTACTTTATGCAACAAAAATAAAATTAAATAAAATTCATATGGAAGAATAAAAGGTCAAGAATCTCAAAAGAAATAATGAAAAGAAATTAAAATGAAAGAGACTTAACAGTGCCAGATTTCAAAATGTATTACAAAGTAGTCATTATTAAAAATACAATTTGGTACTGGTTTAACAATATAGAAGTCAATTGATGAAAAAGATGAGGTATATACTATACTGAAATACATGTATCTAATATTTGATAAATACAAAGATCTGAGAAAATGGGATAAAGGCTTTTGTTGTTGTTCAGTCATTTCAATCATGTCTGACTCTCTGTGACCCCATTAGGGGTTTTCTTGGAAAAGATATTGGAGTGGTTTGCCATTTCCTTCTCCAATTCATGTTATATAGAACTGAGGCAAACTGAACAAAGTGACTTGCCCAGGGTAACATAGCTAATAAGTGTCTGAGATCAGATCTGAACTCAAAAAAACAAGTCTTCTTGATTCCAGGCCCAGCACTCTATCCACTGTATCATCTAGACTTACTATTGACAAAAACTGCTATGAAAAATGCATAGGAATATAGAAGAAATTAGATTTAGACAAACATTTCATACTTTATACAAAGAAAAGCTCTGGGGGAGGGAGGGTAGAGTCAAGATGACACAGCAGAAACAGGAACCATCTAGAGCTCTTCCCCCAAACTCCTCAAAAAACCTGTAGAAAATGACTAAACAAACACTAGAGCAGCAGAAGTCACAAATGATAGACTGAAGCAAATTGCCAGCCCAAGATAATTTGGAAAGTTGATGAGAATTTTCTATCCCACTGGACTGGGAGTGGAGCACAGTTTGGTGTGGATAGTGCCAGCATGGACAGGGTAGGAGCAGGCCTTACGGGACTGAATTGCAGGAGGCTGCTGTGGATTCCAGACTTTTCAATCTGCAAATGCTGAAGACAGCTTCAAAGGTCAGTGGGATGGGTCTCTCACCTGGCTGAGAGGGGAGATGATCTGACCCCAGCCCCAGGGCAGCTGTAGCCACTGCTTAAGTGGAGGCTTCTTCTAGAGACCTCTACTTAACAAAGCTCAAAAGTCAAGTAATTGGCTGGGAAAATGAGCAAATAGGAGATAAAGAAACAGACTATAGATTCTTATTTTCTCTGTGAAGAGGTATTTTCTTACATCATTGGTAATGAGGAAGATCAAAACATGTGGTTAGAGAAAGACAACAAAGTTAAAGCTCCTGCATCCAAAGCCTCTTAAAAAAAATATGAATTGATCTCACATCATGGAAGAGCTCAAAAAGGATTTTGAAAATCAAGTAAGAGAAGTAGAAGAAAATTGGGAAGAGCAATAAGAGTGGTGCAAGAAAATCATTGAAAAATGAGTCAACAGTTTGCTAGAGGAAATCCCCCAAAATGCTGAAGAAAATAACACCTTTAAAATTAGGCTAACTCAAGTGGCAAAAGAGGTCCAAAAAGCCAACAAGGGGAAGAATGACTTAAAAAGCAGAATGGGCAAAAATGGCAAAAGAGATTCAAAAGGTCACTGAAGAAAACAGTTTTTAAAAATTAGAATGGGGCAAATGGAAACTAATAACTTTATGAGAAATCAACAAATTATAAAACAAAACCAAAAGAATGAAAAAATAGAAGACAATGTGAAATATTTCATTGGAAAAACAACTGACCTGGAAAATGGATCCAGGAGAGATAATTTAAAAAGTATTGAACTACCTGAAAGCCCTTGATCAAAAAAGAGCCTAGACATCCTCTTTCAAAAAGTTATCAAGGAAACCTGCACTGATATTCTAGAACCAAAGGGTAAAATAGAAATGGAAGGAATCCACTGATCACCTCCTGAAAGAGATTCCAAAAGGAGATTCCAAAAGGCTAGGAATATTGTAGCCAAATTTCAGACTTCCCAGGTCAAGGAGAAAATATTACAAGCAGCCAGAAAGAAACAATTCAAGTACTGTGGAAACACAATCAGAATAACACAGGATTTAGCAGCTTCTACACTAAGGGATTGGAGGGCTTGGAATATGATATTCTAGAAGTCAAAGAAGATAGGATTAAAACCAAGAATCACTTACCCAGCAAAACTGAGTATAATGCTTCAGGGGGAAAAATGGAGTTTCAATGAAATAGAGGACTTCCAAGCATTCTTGTTGAAAAGACCAGAGTTGAATAGAAAATTTGACTTTCAAATACAAGAATCAAAAGAAGCATGAAAAGGGAAAAAGGTAAGAGAAACCAAAGGGAAATATTAAAGTTGAACTGTTTACATTTCTACATAGATGCTATTTGTAACTCATGAGACCTTTCTCAGTATTAGGATAGTTGGAGGGAATGTGTTTGTGTGTGTGTGTGCGTACATATACATATATATACATATATGTATATGTGTGTGTGTAAATGTATGTGTATATATGTGTGTATATATATTATATGTGTATGTATATAAATATTTATATAGAGAGAGACAGAGGGCACAGAGAGAGCTGAATATGAAGGAATGATATCTAAAAAAGAAAATTAAAGGTTGAGAGGAATGAACTAAGAGAAAGGGAAAGGTAGAATGTAGTTAATCATCTTACATAAAAAAGGCAAGAAGGAGCTTTTGCAATGGAGGGGAAGGAGAAGGTGAGAGGGAATAAGTGAGCCTTCTTTTCACTGGATTTGGCTTCAGGAGGGAATAACATACACAATCAAATGGGCATGGAAGTTTATCTTACCCTATAGGAAAGCAGGGGGAAAGGGGATAAGAGAGGGGGGATAATAGAAGGGATGGCAGATTAAAGGAAGGAATAATCAGAAGCAAACACTTTTGCAGAGGGACAAGTCAAAGGAGAGAACTGAATAAGTGGAGGGCAGGACAGGATAGAGGGAAATCTAATTAGTCTTTCACAACATAACTGTTATGGAGGTCTTTTGCATGACCACACATGTACAACCTATATCGAATTGTTTGCCTTCTCAATGAGCATGGGTGGGGGGAGGGGAAGGGAGAGAATGTGGAACTCAAAGCTTTAAAAATGAATGTTAGAGGTTGTTTTTACATGCATCTAGGAAATAAGATATGTGAGCAATGGGGTACAGAAATCTATCTTACCCGATAGGAAAACAGAAGGAAAGGGGATGGGAGAGGTATCAAGGGGAGGGCAGATTGTAGGAAAGGGCAAACAGAGTACATGCTGTCATGGGGTGGAGCTGGGATAAGATACGGAGAAAATTTGAAATTCAAAATTTTGTGGAAGTGAATGTTGTGGAAAGAAATAAATTTATTTAAAAAAAACAAAAAGCTCCATGAAATCTAGATATCAAGTTAGAGAAACACAGAAGAAATTTGTCTATCAGTTTTATGAATAAAGGAAAACTTCATTAGCAAACAGGGAACAGAGAAAAATACAACATAAAATGACTAATTTTGATTACACAAACTTAAAATATTTTACACAAAAATCTAATAAAGAAAAGACTAAAATTGAAACAAATGGAAAAATCTTTATAGCAAGTTTAATAAGTCTCATTTCAAGATATATAAGGAAGGAACTGATTTGAATTTGTAAAAAAACCATTCCCCAACTGTTAAATGGTCTAAGGATATATGTCATAAGGGAAGACACCCAAGCTAAAAATAACTATATTAAAAAATGCTCCAAATCACTACTAATTAGAGAAATGCAAATTAAAGAAATTCTGAGATTCTACTTCATACTCATCAAAGTGGCAAATGTAACAAAGAAGGAAAATGATAAATGTTGGAGGATCTGTGGGAAAATAAACACATTAAATGGGTACAACTATACTGGAAAACACTTCATCACCACTTTCTGTCTCTCACATTGGAGGGTGGGGCCACGTACTCCAAACCTACATTGAAAATGAGACCTCAGCTCAGACATCTCCTTTCTCACTGGGTTGCACCGCTTAGGAACTTCTCTCACTGACTTTTTTCACCATGCCCTGTTGGGTACCTCTCTCTCTCTCCCTTGTTTTTAGCTTCCTTTCATGTGCTGTCTTCTCTCATTAGATTACAAGCTCTTTGAGGACAGGGACTGTCTTTTTTCCTACTGATCTCCCCTAGAGGTCATATAATGGGCACTTAATAATTTGCCAAACTACCTTTCTGTTTTCCCAAAAGTTTGTGTGGGTTTTTCACCAGGTAGTTTGTGTCCTTGGATTTACAAAACACTTGGTTTCTGATTATTACTTTTTTAATCCATTTCATTGATCTGCTTCCCTCCTTTTAAAAATTGTTCAAAATAATTTCGATGATTATACTTTTATAGAATAATTTGAAATCTGGACATACCCTCTTCTTATTACTACTTTTTTTTAATAATTTTCCTTGACATTGAAGACTTCTTGTTCCTGCAAATGAGTTTTGTTACTAATTTCTTAGCTCTGTGAAGTTCCTCTTTAGTAGTTTGATTGGTATAGTTCTAAATCTGTAAATTAATTTAGGTAATATTAATTTTTTATTATATTAGTGTAGTCTAACCATGAACAGTGACTCTCTCCAGTTATTTAAGTCATTGTTATTTATTTTAAAAGTATTTTGCAAAATCAGAAATTGAATGCCAGAGATTCTGTGTATTTTTGTGTTAATTTGAATAGAAATTTGCATATTATCTCTTCCTGAATCTTATTATTACTCCATTGGTGAATTCTTTCATGCCTTCCATTTTGATGATAGGCTCAGACTGATCATGTTTCATTTCCCCTTCCAGATTGTTTATCTGTCTCTGGATTTCACCACTATGCCCTGACGTAGAGAATGTAAATTCCTTAAGAGCAAAGACTGCTTTTCTTTTTTCTTGTATCTATATCCCTGGTACTTAGCACAGTGTCTGCCACACAGGAAGCACTTATAATTTGCTTCTTGGCTGTTGCTTGTTTCCTGTATCATGCTGCTTTGCTGAAATTATTATCTCAAATACTTTTCCGATTCTATGGGGTTTTCTAAATATCCTATTATGTCATCTGTAAATAAAGACAAATGTGTCTCTTCTTTGCTGGTGTTTAAACCTTTGTCTTACAGTATTATCTTTCCTCTTCAGTTTTATAACTTTTTAAAAATTAGATTTCAGTTAACTTACAACTTTTTTAAAAATTAGATTTAGGAAAATGCCTTATCAGTCTACCCCTGACCATGGGTCCATTATTCCTATGTTTTAAATTGTGTTCCAAATTTTTAATTCTATTCTCAACATCTTCTTCAACAGTTATTTACTGTCCAAATTTATCTTTCTCTTTTGAAATTCTTAGTTTCAATAATCAGCAGCATTGATGACAACACAAGCAGTTTCCCTAAGCTCTTCCTTCAGTCTTTTGCCTGGGATTCCATCATCTTTAGCAATGCTCTCTAGATTTCCTCTGGTAGCATCATTTGTGTCCATGTAAATCATATGAAGTAGGTAGCAATCAGCTGATTTTACTAGTCTTTGGAGATTTGATGAGATCTTTGTCATTCTGAGAAGATAAGAAACTTTTCAAGTTGATATCAAGTATAAGTAGCTGACTGATGATTTCTCATTAGGGAGTTATCAACCACCACCTTTCATCTCTTCTTCCTCTGAACCTTGCTTAATCTTTCACTTGACAGCACCTGTGTATCTACATGGTCATTCCTTTCAGGACAAACAGATATTTCCTCCTCTGATAATATAGCTCTCTCCTCTTTGGGAAGCACTCTCCTCTTTGTTACTTAACCCGAAATGTTCAGTTTTTCTCCTCCTATTTCTTCTCTATGTCACATTCTTCCATCTCCTAACCCCCTAACATAATGTATCTAAAGAAACAGAAGTTAGGATTTCCTTCTGTTTCTTTAGATACATTTTTCTTTGATTTTCACAATGAAACTCTTTTCTTTAAAGAATGACATCATTCCCTTTGATAACATGAAGAGATATTTCTCAAAATCTTTATCCTTGTTTTTAACAGCTAATATTTATATAGAAGTTCTCTAAAGTTTGAAAAACACACACCTGTGTGTGTATGCACGCATACATATATTTTCATTTGGTCCTTATAACAACCATGTGAAATAAGTGCTGTTATTATCCCCATTTTACAGATGAATAAACTGAAGCAAAGTTACATAATTTGCCAAGAGTCAGGAAAGATCTGACCTCTGGTATTCCTGACTCCAAAAGAGTGCCATTATGTCACTCAATTACTTCTAGGTAGTGCAATGGGTAGAGTACTGGACCTGGAGTCAGGAACATCGGAAGTGAAGTCCAGTCCAAGACACTTCCAAACTGTGATGCTGGGCAAATCATTTAACCTCTGTCTGCCTCAGTTTCCTCAACTGAAAAGGGGGAATAATAATTTAACCTACCAGCCATGGTTGGGAGGATAAAATGAGATATTTGTAAAATGCTCTGCAAAGCATTATGTGATATATAAATGCTAGCTATCATTATTATTATTTATTTCCTACCAGTAAAATCAGTCTGAACTTTAATCAAAAATTGCAGTTATTCACCCATGGCAGAAATAGTCCTTGCAAAAGCATCCATTTTGTCCATACTTTAAGGGATCTTCAGTCTTTTGTCATCCTTAACAGTAACTCCCTTGGAGAGTTGCTATGATAAACAGCCTGTGGCTTTAGCCAGTTCTAGAATTGTTCTTTGTCTTATTTGCATACTCTCACCTTCTCATTAATCCATTAATAAGTTCTCACTTTGTTAACCCTTGTCAATAACATGTGCTTCCTTCTTCCTGTCTTACCAAGCTCTTCCTCTGTCTTACAAAATACCTTCTCCTCTTTCCATTTCTTGACCTCCTTCAGCTCAAGTCAATCTCCTTTTTCTTTATTATCTTCACTTTAAGTCCTTCTGCTTAAATTTTTTCTTCAACTGCTTCTTCTTCTAATCCTGCAACTTCTCCATGAGGTCATCCATATTCTTTCTCCCAAATTCAGTCTCTAGCCTTTGTACTACTGAATTAATCTTTCTACTTCCTTTCCTTCTCTGTCTTGATCTTGAGTCCTGCTTCTCCTCTTCTCAAGCAACATACGCACAGGGAAGCTAGGAGTCAGTGAATAAACATTTAAGTACCAAATGTTGCCTAGCATTGTGCTGGAGTCACAAAGAAAGTAAAATAGACAGTCCCTACTCTCAAGGGGTGCACCATCTTAATGGAGGAGACTAATATGCAAACAGTTAAATACAAACAAGCTAGGATAAATTGGATCTAATCATCAGAGGAAGGTGTTAGGATTAAGAAAAATCAGTAAAGGCTTCTTGCAGAGAGCAGGATATTGGGTGAGCCTTGAGGGAAGCCAGGAAGTATAGATGAGGAAGGAGAGCATTTCAGGCATGGGGGATAGACAGTGAGAATACTCTGGGTCAGAAGGTGGAGTGCTGTGTGCAAGGTAGAGCAAAGAGGACAGCATCACTGAAGGAGGTCAGAGTCTTTGGATCACAGTGTATTGACAGAGGAGGGGTAAAGTATAAGAAGCAGGGGGAGGGGTTGTGAATGATTTTAAATGCCAAACAGAGTGTTTTACATTTGATGATGGTGGTAATAGGGAGCCACTGGAGTTTCTTGAGTTGGGGCAGGGGTGGGGGGGGGGGCCAGTGACATGGACCAGAAGATCATTTTGACACCTGAGAAAAGGGGAGAGTAGAATGGAGAGAGACTTATGGCAGGAAGACTGATGAGCACGCCATTACAATAATCCAAGTAGTAGGTAATGAAGGCCTGCATCAGGGTGGTGGGAGGGTCATTATAGGAAAGGGGGCATATGGGACAGATAATGTGAGGATAAAATTAACAGACCTTGGCAATAGATTGGATATGAGAGATGAGAGTGAGAAGTTGAGGATGATACCTAGATTGCAAGCCTGGGTAACTAGAAATATGGTGGTATTATTACCAGTACTAGGGAATTTAGAAAGAGGGGAGGAATTGGGGTATGGTGGGTAGAATATTGCGTTTAGTTTGGGTCATTGTAGAATTCAGTTCGAGGTGTACATTAGGCAGCTGGAGATATGAGACTGGAGGTCAGCAGAGAGTTTAGGGCTAGACAGGTTGTTGTGTTCATCTTTCATTTTTGAAGAGGACCATGACATCAGAGAAATGATGACATGACTTGCACTTGACTTGGTTTCGAGTGAGGGAGGACTGCAGGACTGGATAAGCAAATGTGGGAATCATCAAAAGAATGTTCTATATAGTACATAGCAGTTAACCCTAAAAAAAAAAAAAAAAAAAAAAAAATACAGGGACATGGGCTATTTCCAGAAAGCAGGGAAAAAGAAATGGGACAATTGAGGTATCCGTTCCCCACAGCCTAATCTATGCAACCTAGCCTAAGCTAGTTTAGCCTGAAAGCATTGCATACATATTAGCAATGAGTAAAATCAAAAGGAAGTACCAGTGAGACTTGACCAGTAAACTTTTGTTGTTCAGTTGAGTCCAGTTCTCTGTGAGCCTATTTGGGGTTTTCTTGGCAAACATGCTGGCTTACCATTCCCTTCTTCTTCTCATTTGACAGATGAAGAAATTGAGACAAGTAAGGTGAAGTGATTTGTCCAGGGTCATACAACTAGTAAGTGTCTGAAGTCAGATTTGAGCTCAAAAAGATGATTCAGGGGCACCACCTAGTTGCCCCTACTAGTAAATTGGGAAAAGAATTAAGTGAAATCTCACAGAGTTATGGAGCACCTGGTGTTCCATGGTATGAGATACATGTGTGGACATGTAATATACACAAACATCTCTGTCTTTCTCTCTTCCAGAGTTGGTTACTCAAACTTGTGTCTGAGTGTGACTGAGGAGAGAGCTTAAGTAAGATCAGTGATCTTCCCCTTCCTGGCCAAGCATCCCCTAATGTGGCTCCTTCTTTCAAGTCTATAACCCCTTATTCTCTCCTCTCCTCTCCTCTCCTCTCCTCTCCTCTCCTCTCCTTTCAATTCCTCTCCTTTTCTCTCTCTTTATTTCTCTCTGTTTCTCCCTCTCTTTTCTCTCTGTCTCTTTAGGTCTCTTTCTCTGTCTCTCTCTGTCTCTCTTTCTCTGTCTCTCTTTCCCTGCCCCAGAGACTCCTAGACCAGTAGTTAATCTAAATAAGAATAGTAACTTAGTCAGAGTTTCCTAAGAGACAAGATTATTTCATATTTTTTATTTCTATCCCCAACACTCAGCACAATCCCAAGCACTCTAGCACATAACAAAAGTTGATAAATGCTTACAGACTGATTGATTGATCAAGCTCTTTGCAAGCTCTTTACCTCTGTTATCTCACTGGAACCTCCCAACAGCTCTTCAAGGTAGCTGACACCACTCCTGCTCACAATTTTACAGATGAAGAATCTGAAACTTGTAGATGTTGAATGACTTGCCCATGATTATACAGATCACAAATATCAAGAGTAACATTTGAACCCAGGTCTTCTGAGGAGAAACTTGGCCCTCTCCCTACCATACCATACTATCTCTTATGTCATTGCTCAGAAAACAACAAGCAAACAAACCAAAAAGACAAAAAAAATAAAAGCTGCCTGGGTTCTTGTGGCTCCCTCCAGGATGGACTTTTGAATGCTGTGCAACCTCTCTTTGCATTTAGAATTCTCATATACAAAATCCCTGACAAGCTCCTTCGAACACTTCCAGAACTCACTACCAGCTCTGTGTCCCATTCCATTTTGTTGCTGATTTTAGAAAGTTCTTCCTTACATCTGCCCCCTTGTAACTTTAACCACTGGTACTTATTCTGCCTTTTTGAGTTTCATTCATAAGTCTAGTTCTTTCACATGATATGTCTATTTTTCATCTACTGCTCTTCTTCCCCAACTCTTCTTTTCTCTAAGACTCAAGCTAGCATTTGTGAGTCTTTTTTTTTAAAATCACTACTATAAGGAGTGATACCATGAACAAATTAGGAGAGCAAGAAAGTTTACCTGTCAGATCTAGGAGAAAGGAAGAATTTATGACCAAACAAGAGACAGGGAGCATTACAGGATATAAAATGGATAATTTTGATGGTATTAAATTTTAGAAGTTTTTGCACAAACAAAAGTAATGCCATCAAGATTAGGAGGAAAGTAGAAAACTGGGAAACAATTTTTATAGCAAGTGTCTCTGATAAAGGCCTCATTTCTCAAATACATAGAGAACTGAGTCATATTTATAAGAATACAAGTCATTGTCTCAACTTCAGAAAATTATGGAGAAAATATTAATAAGAGAGAAATATTGAGTTCTATTTTGAACATTAAAGATGCTGATCTAGTCTGAAATGAAGTGGAAAGGAAGTTCAGGAGGAAGAAAAGAACTGAGTAGAAGGTCTATATTTAAAGATATCCTTGCTTTGTAGGATCTACTAAAATGTATGCCCTGTTGGCTTAGTCTTCCAATATCCACCACTGCCACACCATGATGAGTAGGATTTTATCAGAAACGGTTAGTGAAAAAGTTAGAAAATATTTTTTAAAGTAAATGTAAGTTTGTCAGACTAACAGAACGTTAGAGTTAACAGGGACCTTCAGGGTCATTTTGTCCAGTGTCCTCATTTTACAGATGAAGAAACTGAGATCTTGAGATGGTAAATCACTGGTTCTAAGTCATGGAACAAATTAGTGGCAGAATTGAAAACAGAGCTCAGATCTCTGACTTCCAATCCAGTGTCTTTTTAGCCTAATAGAAATGTTTTAGTACAAAGATTTGAAGCTAAAGAACCTAGATTCAAATCTGACTCTGCTGCTTGTTACCTGTTAGATCTTAGACAAAGGAAGGAAGGAAGAAAGGAAGGAAGGAAGGAGGGAAGGAGGGAGGAAGGGAAGAAAAGAAGGAAGGAAAGGAGGAAGGAAGGGAGGGAGGGAGGAAGCATTTATTAAGTACCTACTACATGCCAAACACTATGATAAGTACTTTACATATTTTATCTCACTTGGTCCTCTCAACAACCTTGAGAGGTAAGTGCTATTATTATCCCAATTTTACATCTGAGGAAACTAAGGCAAATAGGTTAAATGACTTGCCCTTAGCTACTAAATGTCAGAGGCCAAATTTGAACTCAAGTCTTCCTGAGTCCAGGTCCAAGGCACCAATTAGCTGACTCTTCTGTAAAATACACTAGAGGGTTTCTAAGATTGCTTTTAGTTCTAAATTCTATAGCTTTATCTAGTAGGGGCAACTAGAGCTCTTCTTTAACAAATAATTTTTTTCAATTATCATGTTAATTCTGTATATAAGAAAGACTTTTACTACTGTGGGAAGAATATAGGGCCAAAGGCCAGAGATTCCTCCTTTTCCCCCTCCATTGCTGCAAAGTGATTCCTTGGTGCTTATGGAAGAACACTTCAGCTTTGCAGTCCTCCCTTCCCTTCTGGAAGGAAGTGAATGGAAGCTGGGGATGGGCCTGTGTCACTTAGAGGGGCCCTTCCCTGCAAAGGTGTGCTGGTTTATTTAACAACAAACTTCAAAAAGTGGGGCACCCTTTTAAATTTAATCTGAGGCAGCTGGTAGCACAGTAAACAGAGCACTGGTCTGAACATCAGGAAGACTTGAGTTCAAATCTAACCTCCCATACTTACTAGCTGTGTGACCCTGGGCAAGTCATTTAACCTCAGTTTCCCCAACTATAAAATGGGGCTGATAATAATAGTGCCTATCTTGCAGGATTGTTACAAGGATCAAATAAGATAATGTTTATAAAAAATGCTTATCATAGTAATTGGAATGGAGCAGGTGCTATTATAAATGGTTACCCCTTTTCCACCTTATTAACACTTTCATTATCACTTCCTTGTGTTTAGACAATCAACAAAACAAAAAAATCAAACCCATGGCATTGTGGGTTTCAGAGGTATAAATGCTTGTAGAGACAATTTAACAATCAGCTCTTAAAATCCATTACAAGCTGTCTCCAGCATAGCCCTGAAAACATCCTCTGACTGCTTCCTGTGTGTCCTAAAGATTCAGGGACACACTGTGCGGTGATGAAAAGTCTTTAGGTGCTTTCTGAGACAGAACTCCATGGATATACAAAAAAAGCATTTCTTCCCCTCAAACCACTTCTTCCTCCCAGTCTAGAAGTATAAAGACAGTGTTCTACACTCTCTAGAGGACTGAATGAGGGCTCCCATCCAACTACAAGCCATGAGCTCATAACCTCCTTGACAAACTTGTGTCTGAGATGGCGCCACCTTCTGTTTTTGTCTTCTACCCTTTGGTACAGGGACCTTGCAAGACTGCAAATGAAGGTGGTGTCTTTCCCTTCCCAGGAGCCCAAATAGCAGAGTAATAGCTATTATAGTAGTTGCAGTGGCAAAAGCAGCAGAGACAAAGTGGTCAAAAAGGAAAGAAGACAGACAGACAGAGAGTTAGACACAGACAGACACAGACAGAGAAGGAGAGAGAGAGAAGAAAGAGGAGGAGGAAAAAAAGTACACAGAGAGGAGAGATGAGGAGAGGAGAGAGAGAGGGAAGGAGAGAGGAGAGAGGTAGAGACAGAGAGACAGAAAGAAAGATGGAGATACTCCACTATTGATCCTGCTGGGGAAAGGAAAAAGGACTCATTTGTTATTGAACAGGCTATTTTCAGTGGAGGTGAAATATAAAAAGGCTAATGTTCAGGCCTTGCAAAGTAACTGTTTGCAAATGTACCTCTCAGACTTATCTAATTGTAGTAGTAGTGATAAATTACTGGATTCTGTTCTCATAACTTTATGATTCTCTACAATTTAACATTCTGTTTCCTGTGTGAGAATAAAACTCCCTGTTCCAACCTTGATTCATGTTTGGATTTGGGGTACTTTCTTCCTGCCTATACCCCTGAAGAATGTTAGACTAGAGGCAAATTGTTCTGAAGTTCAAGGCAGAGGTAAGATTGAAGCATTAAAGCCCAAGGAGCCTGGTTCCCTTATTAAGGAGACAGACAATTCCAGAGCAGTGAACACGGGCCAAACTACAAGGACAGGTAAAGGGCAGAGATTGGCAAAGATTGCCAGATCCTATGGCCTCAGCCAGGTGGCACCTGCTAACCACTGTGCTGGAGAGGTCTCTAAGTAATTTGCATGGCCCATTCTCTACCTTCCAAAGGTAACACTGGAAGTCCAAAGGAATTCTTAATATATATATTAGCAAAGAGACCCTAACACAAATAGGAATGGAAGTTGGGGGACTCCTTCGAAGAAGGAGAGAGAAGGTTTTCAAACAGAAAGAAAAGTCCCATGCCACCTCTACTAATGGCTCATCTTGAAACTTTCTTCAGCACCTCAGGCCTCTTCACCCTAGAACAGCCTATGTTTCCTAAGGTCCACTCATCTAAGGCTCCTCCCAGCTCTGTTCCTGACTTCCTCTGGACTGCAGAGCCATCCCTGTCCTCTTTCACTATCTCTTCTCTCCGTTATTCATTTCAGCTAAGACTCTGCCCTTTCTTGTATAAGGGAGCTGAGAATGATGCCACTACTTGGTTCTTGTAGTTCCTTGTCCCAGTCAAAGGTTGCTAGGTGACTCAGTGAATAAAATGCTGAAATCAAGAAATCAGGAAGACCTGATTTCAAATCCTGATTTCAGACACTTATTAGCTGTGTGTGACCCTGGGCAAGTCACTTAATCTCTTTCCTCACAGTTCAAGACAAAAAAAAAAAAAATGAACATTACAGAGCCAACCTATAATATTAAGGCTGTACTAACTTCTCACCCACCAGAGAGAGCATGGGAATGGCATAGTAGA
The DNA here is from genome assembly GCF_028372415.1 of Notamacropus eugenii. NCBI lineage: Eukaryota > Metazoa > Chordata > Mammalia > Diprotodontia > Macropodidae > Notamacropus > Notamacropus eugenii. Next base: position 456,929,853 of record NC_092872.1, on the reverse strand, counting down.
AGGCATTTGCAACTGAATGTCAAACCAGGAAGGTTAAACCAGAAACACGTGTGGAAACTGGCCAATTTCAAGTTTGATAACAGGGAAAATTTCCTAACAACTTGTGCCATACAAAAGCAGAATTGGGCTGTAGCAGGAGGTGGTGGAAGTCTCCTTTATTGGAGGTCTGGTGGTCTTCAAGTAGCTTAATATCAACTTGTTGGGTAAGTAGTATTCCCTTAGGGCAACCTTCTCTGACTCACAATCACAGGACGGATTTTTTAGGGGGAGGAGGGGAGAATTATCCTAGGTTCAAGGTACTCTGGCTCTATAATGTTTGGTTTTTTGTCTTGAGCTATGTGATTTTACAAAAGGAAAGGAAAAAAAAGAAAAATAGACTTCATTCTATACCACATTATGTTTTGTACATTCATATTCGAATGAAACTCAATGCTGCATAATTACAATGACCAAACAGGAGAATAATTGAGAAAAAATGTACCTCTCTTCCTTCTTTGCAGAGGTGGGGGACGTTGAGTGTGGAATATTACATACACCACCAGATTCAGCTGATATATGGTTTGGCTTTGCTATACTCCTTTTTTAATTCTCTTTTTTGTTTTTTATTATAGAATGACTCACTGGGGAGAGAGGTGGGAAAGGATATATTCCAAAGTGAACTTTATGTAAAAACAGACGATATTAATAATTTTTTAAATCCTCTTATTTTGCCTTTTGTGTTTTACAGTGAGATCTGTAGCCTTCTAATGCAAGTTTGTACCTCCTGCTGTGAAACAGAGAATGAAGGGGCTGTGAGAAGGAGGAGGGTTGGAGTTTTCTGAATTTCTTTAGAGAGCACTCAAATCCATTTGATTTTTTTTAAACTTGATTTAAAAACCTCTTAGTAAATTACTTTCGGGGGAAACATTGAAGGTTGCTTCTGTGTTTGGAAGCATTAATTAAACTCTAAAGAGCATTATCCCCAGCTCTTCCCAGCACTCTGCTCTCAAAAGAGAACTTTCCTTTCCTCCTGCAAAACATTCATCACTGGAGGGAGTGTCTTGTCCATCCTACGCCCTATTCCCTCCTGGGATTTTCTCTCAAGCACCTTCTTGGCCAGAAAAATTTGAGAATAATATTCTTAAGACACTGGTTAGAAAACATATTTTCCAGGATCACCCTCCACAGATTTATGTTGTTTCTAGCTAAAAGGATAAAAGGGCCCACCTGATCTTCCCAGGTGTCCTTTGCTGATCAGACTTTTGTGTACCATGAGGAATAAAACTCCAACCAGGCTGACTGGGACACCATAAATTTACAGTAGATAATCTCAACTGGGTTTTTACTGCAGCAAGGCAATCCTTTTACCCTTCCCTAACTCATTCTCTATCCCACTCATTATATCACCTATTTCAAACCTTTTCTTCTCTCCTCAAATGGTACCATAATATTCCTACCCTTCTTCCTTAGTGGAATGTCTTTCTTCATACTTGACCTAGAAAATCAATAATATTTGCCACAAAGTACCTCTTTTCCCTTTATCTTCAGCTTATAATCTCTTTACATCATCCTTCACTATCAACTTCTTCATAGCAGTTTCTAATGGAAAGACGGCCTTTCTTCTCACCAAGGCCAACAGTCCTTCAGGTATAACTTTAATCCCATCCCCTTCCATTTCATTCTCCCTGCCCCTGTCCAGGTCTCCAGTCTTTTCCTAAGTGCTAGTTCCTTCTCTGATACCTGTAGAAATGTCCATGTAACCCTATTCTTAAAAACATAAACAAACAAGAAAACCTTTCCTGGACGATGCCATCCTTGCTGCCTGGCAGCCTATATCTCTCCTTCCCTTTTCAGCCAAACACAAACAAGTCCTCAACATTCACTGTCTCCACATTCTCTTCTCTCACTCAAGCTTCTCCTTTCAAGTTTACCACTGTTCTCTTAATTGCCTAATTCAATGGCCTTTTCTCAACCTACATCCTTCATTATACTTCTCCCATGATATTTCATCAAGGTAACTAGGTGGCACAGTGAATAGAGCACTGGGCCTGGAGTCAGAAAGACGAGTTTAAATATGACTTCAGACACTCTTTACTAGCTGTGTGATGCTGGTCAAGTCACTTAATCTCTGTTTACCTCAGTTTCCCCAACTGTAAAATGAAGATAATAACATACATATCTCACAGGGTTGTTATGAGGATCAAATTAGATAAAATTTGTAAAATGCTTAGCATAGTAGGTGGCACATAGTAGGTGCTATATAAATGTTTATTCCATTCTCTTCTCATCTCCTTTCTCCATGACTGTATTGGTTGCTCCCTATCCCTGGAATGCTCTTTCTTCTCACTTCCACCTTTCGGATTCTCTAGATTCCTTCAAGGTTAAGCTCAATCATTGCCTTTAACATAAGGCCTTTCTGGTTTTCCCTCACTGCCAGGGCTTTCCTGTCTTTCTGTTTGCTTTGTACATGTTTTATATGTAGTTATATATGTGTATATTGTCCTCTTGAGAATATCACCTCTTTAAAGGGACTCTTTTTGACTTTTTCTTTATGTCAACAGCCCCTAGCCAGTGTTTGACACATATATAGTATGCACATAGTAAACGTTTATTGAGGGATTGATAGAGATGAAAGAATCTTAAAATTAAAAAGTAAAGGCTTTAGATATAGAATTGGAAGAGACCTTAAATACACCGGACCATCCCTCTTCATTTTATGGGAAGATGGAAAACTGAGGCCCAGAGGAGTTAAGCAGCACACTGAAGATCTGCCCAAGGCAGAGCTAGGCTTTTATTCTGTGACTCCAATTCCAGTTCTATAATAACAGCATCCCAGATAGATTTAGGTCTATCAACAACAAGGATTCACTGAGGACCTGCTGTGTATTTGCCTTTCATTAGAAGATATGGAAATATAGGGCAATCCTAATATAGTTGGGGAGACAGGACTTTTTCCACATGAAACAACTATCATCTTCTCAATACATGCCATACATGTCTGGTGCAGACAATGAAATAAATGATAAGTCACAAAGCTAGATGCCAGGGCCAATGGGAGAAAAGCAAAAGTATAAAAGATATGGTCCTTCTTTCATTTTGTCGAGTCTACAAACTAGTTAAAGAAACAAGACGTGAATGCTAAAACTTGGCCCAAAAGCACAATGTTTTGTTTTGTTTCTTTGCCTAGTAAGAACTAATAAATGATCATTGAATGAATAAATGATCAACTGACTGTTTGAATGAATAAAGAAATGTATGGATGATTCATTTATTAAATAAATTCATGAAGCAAGATAGTACATGACAGATATGATTACAAATGAAGCCTGTCTAGAAATTCAGAGAAGAGATCACTCTGGTTTGAAGTTATTAGGGAAGTTTTCAGATAACTGATGAAAGTCAGGAAAGACAGAAAAACGCCAAGACTGCAGTTCCCTTTGTGGACCATCACAAACTCAAGCATTCTTGCAGTTAAGGTGGTAAAGATTTATTATGCTTTTCAGTGGGCAAGAGTTCTTAGGGTACCTGCAAACTTAGAAAGCAAGTAAAGTTTATATAGGATATTCTATAGTAAACGTGCCAAGTACGTTACCTAGGTGATTCAGGGTGGAATTAGGGAATGGTTAAGGAGTGGTTAGTTTTGCTCAGAGTTCATCAGGGAAATAGCCCAAGTCGGGGGTTACATGGAGGTGTGATTTTAGGCTTGAAATGTCACTAAGTCAACTAGTTGTCAGAACTGACCAAGGAATACCAGGCTGCTCTCATTAATGTCTTGTTAGACAAGATAAATGTAAGGGAGTATACATATGCCTAAGTCTAGGATACATATGATTGGTCAGTGAGTAGTAAATGTCATCATGACCCAGTACACAGATAGTTCAGCCAATACACAGCTGGTTCAAACTAATAAGTTCTATTGGTGCAGCTGGCTACTGTAGCAGGAAGGGAGATAATAGATTTTGCTGGGGCAGGGAGAAACTGCTGGGGATAGTGTTTTGAGGCTAGGGAGAAATGTGATTTTTAGAGAGAAATGATTTTTAGAATTGGAGTCCAAGCACAGGTACTCAAGCACCCCATTATAACTAGTGGAATTTGGGCTAACCTTGGATGGGTAGCATTTAGATAAGTAGATGGGAAAGGGAAGAGAATAGGGGATGAGAAAGGAATATGTAAGGAATGTCCAATTTCTTTACCTGCTTGTTGTCTCTCCTGCCCCTGTATGTCAGTTATGTTGAATTCTGAAAAAATAAAAATGGTCTAAAAGGTATAATAAGTATGTCCTATGAGATCAGGAATCTCAGGGCCATGAACTTGTTTTTTAGAAAAAAAAAAATTTTTATAACTGGCTTTTATAATTGGCTTTCTTTGTAATCCCAAATGTTTCATTTTATGCCTCTACAAACAAGATTCTGAGAAGGGGTCCACAGGCTTAACCAGACTGTCAACGGGTCTATGACACACACATACGAAAGCTAAAAATCCCCTGCCTTAGATATCACCCCTTCAGTTGATTCTCAGACCTTAACACCTGAGGTATTTCCTGGCTAGCTCACTCTCAGGGGACATTTCCTCTCTTTCTTTCCTTTTCCCACCACCCCCATATCACTCCCAAATCATCTGCCTTCCTTAAACATAGACTGGAGAGTAAAGTCACAGTAGTATTCAAAAGGTTAAAGCAGAGTGAACTGTTAATTTTAATGCTTTCTCAAAGCTTCAGTTTTAATAAGCGAAAATGATGTTCTTATTTGCAGTAAAGTGGTGTTATAAAATTCTGTCTGTCAAGCTCATTTTAAAACCATGGAAATAAATGATCTGACAAAATCAGGCTATTAGACAAGTGAAGAAGAGTGATTTCCATAAAAGTAGAGGAGCTGTTCCTTAATTTCACACTTGGTAGTCTTTTGGGTCGACTAAATTTTTAAATAAGTGATAAAATTATATTAGCGCAATTGCATTTTTATAGATTTTTTTGGTCATTGTACTCTTTTTCAATCCCTTTATTTTAACTCAAACCATTCTGCTGAAAGGTTACCTCTCAACTTATGTTACCTCGTAACAATCTCTGCCCACCACATGGCCCAGGGCTCGCAAATCCTCAGTGAGGCTTCACAGTGACCGAGCGGTGCCCTGGACCTGGGAAATGGGGTTTTCCCTGCAAGGGATGCTGTGTGAGTGTGGAGTCTAGGAACAAAGCCTCTGGGTATGAAAGAATGGTAGACTGGGATTTAGAGAGGCTTCCCCAGGAAACATTCAGGGCACAGGAAACACACTGGGAGACGTGTGAAAAAGTTCAGTCAAAGAGACCCCATGCAGAATTTGGACTCCTAGAATGTTGGAACTAGTAGATCATTTTATTTCAACCTTTCATTTCACAAATTAGGAAACTGAGACTCAAAGCAAGGAAGGCCAAAGTCACAAAGCTAGTGGAACTGTCAGTTACTAGTAGAATAGTAAAAAGAAGGAGGAGAAGAAGAAGAAGAAGAAGATGATGATGATAAAGAAGAAGGACTCTTAACTCCCAGGCAAGTTCTCAAAATGAGACTCATCAGAAATGGAAAGGAAGAAGTATTTGTCTTTTAAAGCCCCTTCCTACCTTTACAATCTTCTTATACGTTACTCCTCTTCACATACTTTACAATAAATGGTGACCTTGGTGTAACAGCAATGACCCCATCATACACATGAGGACCTGTTTTAGAGGTTCTTAGATTTGATTTTCTAAAAGGAAAGCAGTTTTTGAGGGGTCAACAATCAGTTTACTCAAGCATATGTATCGTTCACTTAGTTTGGGGAGAAAAGTTAGCACCTTGAGCTTCAGAGAAAATACAAACAGAAATTACCAGCAGAAATTACAGACAGAAGACCGACAGGACTTCCAACTGTCTGGCCATAGACAATACATACATCATTACCAGAGAGAGAAGCACCAACATCTGAGTTTTCAAAGCCTAGGGGCTCTGTAGCAGCTACCCAGAGTCTCATCTGGCAACCAAACCTTCTTCCAAAAACTAAGCCCCAAAGTTCGCTCACTTCAGAGTATATGTATATATATACATTTTTCAGAGCTGGGGGACATCACAACCCTCATGACCCAGTGTCTCATTAGAAATTAACAAAAGGTATCTGAGGTCTATTAAGAGGCAGGGAAGATCTTTAACTCTTCCCCCTCTCCCACCATTAACCTTACATTAACATTAAAATTGGTCTTGTTGTTTCTAGTACACAGGGAACCTTCTCCCCTAGTCCTTATCTCTTTCTGGTTACTGGACCCAGACAGCTCTGAAGGAAAAAGTAAAACTGATGTCCTTGCATAGCCCTCCCTCACTTAGAATACTACTCCATCCTCTGATTCCTATCCTAGTATATTTTCACTGACTGTCTCCCATGCCTGGAATTCTTTTCCTCCTCCTCATCTCTACCCTCTGGCTTCCTTGACCTCCTTCAAATTTCCATAAAGTCTCACCTTGCCCAAGAAGTTTTTCCCTATTGATGCCTTCCCTCTGATCATCTCCAATTAGTTCTGAATATATGGTGTTTGCACATATAGTTGTTTGCAAATCTTCTCCTGTATTAGACAGTGAGTTCCTTGAGGGCAGGGATAGTTTCTGTAATTCTTTGCATCCCCAGAGCTTAGCACAGTATGTGGCACGTAGTAGGTATTTAATAAATACTTATTAACTTGAATGCTGAGTAAAGTTAAAATGTATCTGGAGAAACTGACCCAAATGTCAAGATACTCTAGCAGTTCTTGCAAGAAACAAAGCTAGTTCTCCAAAGCAACTTTGACTTACACTAAATTGGTCCCTGGCCAGGATCAGACTGTTTGATGGGTCTTTTGCAAGTTGTTTCAAAATGAAACAATAATCGATCCCACTTTGAGGTTTTTATTGAATAACATTTATGTTCTTATTGAGGTAGGGCATAAAAAAGATGAAATAAGACATAAGCCTTGACCTCAGGACACTTAGAGTCTAGAAGGGGAGAGAAGCCATGTACATAAAGAATTACAATAAAAGATAAAACACTGTTAGGTCAATAGGGAAGAAGACATTATGCATGCTCACGTAATTAATTGACTAATTAGATATATTAATAGCCATGTTAATTATACACACACATGCATAATAAAAGAATTCGTATTTACAACATCCTCTAATGTAGGCCAAAGAGAACAAAGCTGGTAAATCTTGTACCCAAGGTGTAAGTGATGTCCCTATCCTTAGGATTCCTCAAGTTCCTAGCCATGGAACTGCATGGGTTGGGGTATCAGCATTGGCGATACCAAGCACAGGAAAGGCAAATAGAACCAGAGGGGAAAGAAATCAGAACAAGATGGGAACAACTGAATGATTCTGGAAAGGAGGAAAATAACTATTAGGAAGAGTATGATGGACTAGCGGGGCAGAATAATATGGAGCAATTTATGCTGTACTTGAGTTAGTAGAGAAACTCAGTTTGAATCCCTTTTCCCATACTTATTACAGTGGTACATAAATACTTGGGACAAAATAAAATAATCAAGGCTATTGATTAATACAACAAACCTTACAACTTTTACATCTTGAAAAAGAAATCCAACTTTTAACATTCAACATTGTCTTTTGTTGTAATTATTTCTTTTAAATGATTTGGCTCCTAGATTATAATATTTTTACGTATATTATTTCATTCTTCAACATAAAATCATATAATAAATTGGATATTAAGTTTACTTTGATAAACAACACATTTTCCAAGTCTAGCCAGTATTATAGCCAACAGGTTTTTTTTAATGAACTTTAAATCAAATGGATCCCCAGGTCATTAGAGTATGTTTATGTCTATATCTTAGATAAATTTTGTTTTCTTTCTTTTCTTTGTTTTTAAAACAAATAAAATTAAAATAATTTTAAAATATTTTTTAAAATAGAATAATTTAGTTTTCAACATTTGCTTCTATAAGATTTTGAATTCTAAATTTTCTTCCCCTTCCTCTGCTCCCCCATCCCTAAGATGGCAGGCAATCTGATATAGGCTTTACATGTACAATCATATTAAATACATTTCAACATTAGTTGTGTTGTAAAGAAAAATTAGAGCCAAAAGGAAAAGCCATGAGAAATAAGAAACAGAGAGAGAGAGAGAAAATAGTACACTTCGATCTACATCAGACTCTGTAGTTCTTTCTCTAGATGTGGATAACATTTTCCATCATGTGTCTTTTGGAATTGTCTGAGATCCTTATATTGCTGAGAAGAGTTAAGTCTATCAAAGTTGGTCATTGCACAATTTGACTGTTACTGTTTGCAATGTTCTCCTAGTTCTGCTCACTTCACTCAGTATCAGTTCATGTAAGTCTTCCAGGTTTTTCTGAAATCCACCTGCTCATCATTTCTTATGTAACAATAGTATTTCATTACATTAATATGCCACAACTTGTTCAACCACTCCCCAATTGATAGACATCTACCCAATTTCCAATTCTTGGCCACCACAAAAAGAGCTGCTATAAATACTTTTGTACATGTGGGTCCTTTACCCATTTTTATGATCTCTTTAAGATACAGACCTAGAAGTAGTATTGCTGGGTCAAAGGGTATGCACTGTTTTATAGCCCATAGATCCAAATTGTTCTCCAGAATGGTTGGATCAGTTCACAACTGCACCAACAATTACTGTTTCAATTTTCTCACATTGCCTCCAACATTTATCCTTTTCCAGGTTTGTTATGTTGGTTAATCTCCTAGGTGTGATCTGGTACCTCAGAGTTGTTTTAATTTGCATTTCTCTAATCAATAGTGATTTAGAGCATTTTTATATGACTATAGATAGCTTTGATTTCTTCATTAGATAAATTTCTTAGCCTTTTGTGGCATATGGCATGGTGCAAGGTTCTGCTAAGGCATTCTATCTCCATTTGGGAATTTTTATAATTCTGGAACAATTCTGATTTTATATGTATCTATTTTTCAGAGTTTGTTATTTCTTCAATAATATAAGACTTGTAGGTTTACTGGGAGTTAAAAATATTCCAGACATTTTTTAGGAAGTAGATATTTTACAATCTAATGCAGATTCCCAGGTCTTACAGGCTCACTTGGACTTCTTGTAAAAATGGATTTAGTATGGTCTTGAAATTTAAAAAAAACTTTAAACAATCAAAATTACTTTTTTCCTGATCTTCAGTAGTTTAGTCTTTGCGTTGTGCTGCCTACCACAAAATTTTTCAGTTATAGCAATAGTTGACAGCGTTTATTTTAACTGATCTTCTTCTTGTTTTTTCCAACCTCAGCCACATTGTAGAAGAATCCATTACAATTCCTCCGGTTTCCAGGCACCTGTGAAGGTTTTTTTTGTACTGAGGATTAATCAGTCTATTTCAAAGTAATAGTTTGTAAGTTTTTGGTATTCTTTTAAAATTTTTTTTTGCCACACTTTGTGTTTTGATACTACTAATCTTGCTTCATTTTGAGCTTGAATGATCCTTGAAATGCTTGGGTTCTCCACACCAACAGCCACTGCAATATCTACAAGTCATTGAAATATGCTTTTTTTTAAGGGTTATTTCTTTGGCATATTCCATTGAAATAATATCCATTCTTTGATTTAAAAATGAAAACCTGAAAAGACTTACGTGAACTGATGCAAAGTGAAGCACACAGAACCAAGAAAACATTGTACACAGCAACAGCAATATTGCATTAATAAGCTGTGAATGACTTAGCTATTCTCAGCAATATAATGATCCAAGACAATTCCAAAGGACCCATGATGAAAAATGCTATCCACTTCCAGAGAAAGAACTGATGGAGTCTGAATGCAGATTGAAGTGAAGATTTTCACATTATTTCTTTGTGGGTTTTTTTAATCTATGTTTTCTTTTACAATATGTCTAATATAAAAATATGTTTTGCATGAATGCACATGAGAACCTATATCAAATTACTTACCATCTCAGGGAGGGGAGGGAGAGAGAGAGAATTTAGAACTTTAAAAAGGACAAATATTAAACGTGATTGGGAAAAAACAAAATATTATTCACAAAAATAGTCATTCTTAAAGATCAACTAATTCAAACCTTGAAAAAGGAGATCAATGAAAAGTGTGTATAGCACAAAATCTAGCATTCAACTGAAAGACTAACCAAAGGGAGTTCAGTCTAGAGTTAGCAGAAGGACATATGCATGGCCATTGCTGTCATACTATGAAACCATGTCAAAATTATTGTTTCTTACAAGTAACTTCCATACCACTATAACTCTGAAGCCATAAGTAAGTTGCTTTAGTCTCTCCATGCCTTAGTTATCTCACGTGCAAAATAAGTATATAATAAGGATAGTATTCTTTCAGAGTTGTTGTAAGGCTCAAATGAGATAATGTACATGTCAAACATTTTACAAATTTTAAATGACTACATGAATGACAGCTGTTATTAAGTTAACATGCTTCCTTCTGCGTGAGGAGAGGGGAGTTGATGAAGAAAGCAGGGTCTGGTAGAAGATGAAATCTCCATGAGGGACATTTTAAAGAACAAGCCAAGAGGGACAGAAAGCTAATACCAAAGTCTGTCTAAAATAGGATATCTGGTAACCTTTGGCACAGGATCCTCAAAACATGTAGGCAGACTCCCTGAAATTTTGTCCATAGGTCAAAGACTGAACTCACAAACACCAGCAAATTATGCTGAGACACAAATGGACCTCATCTCCAGCTGTCTCCTGAGTTAGGGAGCATGGATGTTCCATAAACATGAAAACAAGAAAGAAGAAAAAAGGGGCCCGGCAGACTGAAGCAATTTTTATCCAAAGCATGAGGCTATTGCCATATAAAGTTGGACTATTCTGCCTTTGCTTGAAGTGGGGAGAAGTGGAGAAAAATTAAAAAGAGAAAATAGAATTGTCTCTCTCCTTTAGTCATTATTGAAAAAATGGCACACATGGCATGACCTACCAGTGGTTCAAATGCAGTTTATTTTTTGGCTTATCAAGTTCCCTCATCTGTAAATTTAGATCCTATTCCTCTCACCAATATGACTCACCTTCTTCCTTTCAGATACTTTCAATCCTTTTATCTCCAGTCTAGGCTCCTGGAGGGAAACTTTCCCAGTACAAAAGAATTCTTGTCTCTTTATTAAGTGGTTAAGAGGGCAGTATACTATAGCAGGTGTGGCCCTGAATTTGTTTTTAGGAAACCTGATTTTAGTTCTTGACTTTGTCACTAGTTTTCTCACTAAGCTTTGATACTTTCTTCAGGGTAAAGCCTTTCCTTATGTCCCTGAATGTTTTCTCCTTCCTCAAATTATCTGCTATCAGCTTATCTGCATTGATTATATCTGCTGTAACCCTCCACCTCCCCTTAAGTAAGCTTCCTGAGGATCAGGATTTCTCAAGGGTATTCTTGGATCTCCAACACCCTGTACAATGCCTGGAACATAATTAATTGCTGAATTAATTCTTATTCAATTGAATCAAATTGAATACTCTCTCCTGTCTCTGATCTCCTACTGCATTTCTGTGACAAAATGGCAGACAATGTCATGGGCATCTTAACCTACCCAATGAAGTTGGTATATTCCTTCAGAACAAAGGCCAGCTCATTTTCTTGTTTGGTTTTAAACGGCCACAGGACTTAGAGCCAAAAGGAATTGTAGAGATCGCCTAACTTAACCCTCTCATTAGCTCACTAGAGGTCACACAGACAGTAAGCAGAAGGACTGGGACTGGAAGTCAGGTTTCAAATTGCATAGACTTGCAAAATGCAGTACTGCCTCTACCTTAACTAAGGTTCCATCCAAGTAAACTGGCATCAGAAAAGCCTGGGAGGTTTGGGGAGGGTCCCATGGACTTAAAAGCAGGTGGGTGTGGTTTAGCTAACATACAAGAATAGAAAATCCTCTTCTGGTCATTAACACATTATTAACAAAAGCACCACCTTGTGCTACAAGGGTATACTCTGTTAACTTCGAAGGCTTTGTCAGCTCTTCTCAGATGCCTTTACAGAATCTACAGGGAGATCTGAGCCAACAGGACTTTGTTATGCCCAATTCCCCAACCATATCCTTGGAACACAGAGCAGTGTAGCTGTTAATAAGGGTATTCATCATGAGACAGCCTATTTTTGGCATTGTCTGTGACAGTCTCAGTAACTTACAATTGTCCCCTGGATGTGAACTTATCATTTAATTACGCTCTGAGAGGCGGCTTCCCGTATCACCCACCAAATTAGTTAAGCACCCAGCAGTTCCCCAGCTGATCCTGGCATGATCAGATCAGTCATAGGTGAGAGACATTCCTATCTCAGGGTTCCCAGAAACCCCAGCCAGAGAGGACAGTTTATTGCCTTGACTTGTATAGCTGCCGTTGACACAGGCCTTTTAAATGAGAGGCTTAGATCAGGAACATGGAAGGAAGCTCACCTTTAGAAGAGGAGATGCGTGAAACTCAGCAAACAGTGCCAAACTGAAGGCAAAAATGCCAATAGGCTCGTTAGAAAAAAATCAAATATGAATGAAGGTCATATACAGGTCAGTTGCGTAATTGCAATTCAATACAACACACTCATTAAGGGGTTACTTTCAGTCAAGTCATGTACTAATTGGATTTGAATACAAAGACAAAAAAAAAAAAGAAAGAAAGAATTCCTGCCCTCTGGGAACTTATACTCAACTGGGGGTGGGGGTGGGGAGGCATGCAACATGTCCTCTAAATAGATACACACATACACACATACAAAGATAAGTATGTGCAAAGTATATAGAAAGTTCAAGAGGGAGATAGCAATAAGAAGTGAGGAGGGTTTTGAATCAGGAAAGGCTTCATGTAAGAGGTGGCTCCTGAGCTACATACTCCATAAAGGGATTGCATGGGGGTTAGGTTCCTGTATGTCTGTTGAACGTAGCAGCTGTCTTATCTAAACCATCAGAGTAGTTCATTTCATTTATGAAATAAAAAAGTGCTTAGAACAGGAGCATGCACATCCCGAAGTTTAATCCAAGACCTGCCACTAAACTGTCTTCCAGTCCAAAGGGAAGGCCCTTTCAAATGCCCTAAAGCAAAGTCCCCAGCTCTGAGAAGTCTCCAAGAACCAACCCCTCCACATGGGAGATAGTTCCAGAGCACAAGTGTATTTGGTAACGGCGGCAAGTCAGTGTAAGTGTCTTCCGCTCAAAGTCAGACATTTTGTCTCTGAAGGGCCAGGATTGCCTCCCTCCCAAGGAAGGAATAAAGATGAAGTCCAAATTAGTCATGTTGTATTATTTCTTTTTATGGTAATACTCTGAAAGTCTGCAAATGTCAGCATGTTAATTTACTGTCACTCAGTGATATTATTTCATCCTTTCAAAAATGTGTTCCATGCATTTTCAGTAGCACACTCCAAGCGTTCTCCATCTCAAAGTTTCTATAGATAGTGTGACTACTTTCACTGTGTCCGTTGCCAAAATGTAGAAATTCATCATTGAATGCAGCCACATATACATTACCAGTGCCGTTTGGGACGATGATTTTTTGCTTGGGAAAAGAGAAGAGAAAGAAAAAGGTTTCATTTTCTCTCTGCTCTCATTCTATCACCTCTTGTCCTCCTAAAGCACTCTGCTGCTTCTCTGTCAAGGAATACAAGAAGATGAATTTAATATATATATATATTTAAACTAAGAAGTCCTGCTTGAGTTTGTGTATGAAGTCTGAACCTTCCCTCCTCTATCCATCCCTGCCCCACCCCCCAATGCTTCTACCATGGTGGCAAACTTATTTCAAAAATTCTGATGAAACACTTTGTAAATTTTGTTATTCTGTGATGATAATAAATCATTATAGCCTTAAACACTTCTCTAGCTTGGAGCCTCAGTCACAAATTATCTTGTCATTCTGACCAAAACATTCTCCAAAAAAGCTTGACAAGTGCTAAAACCCAGAACATGAAACCATGTGTTGTTGTGAAAGCAAGATTCAGAAATGTCAATTAATTAGATTAAGAGGCTACTTTTAGCTTTACTCGTGTTGCCAAATAACCCTTAAAATATGCATCGCCGTGGAGGCCTACCTCCGCCATCCAGCGCTTCTGTGCAAGATGAGACAATGGATCGGACTAATAGACGGAATTATTGTATCTGTCACTCAGCTCCAGAGAATGATCTAGAAGCAAATGTCTTGCTTCTTTTCCCCCACTGTATGGCTTCACAAGCTAGATAAATTCTGCCATTTATGAATTCAAGTAGTTTTCACCACCATCACCCCCCCCCCCCCCCAGGCTTTGGAAATCAGATTCAGATTGGAAAAGAAAAGTCAAGCACTATCGTATGTCTCTACTAGTAAAATGGATTTTTAATGTCTTTCTCTGTTTTTTAAACTTGAATTTGCATTTTTGAAGTTCAGTTTGTAAAAAAATGTGGAGCAATTATTTAAATGTTTTTATCCCTGTTTCTCTAAAATCTCTTATCTTTAAATAATCCATATCCTCAATTTTATTTATGCTATAAACTGTTCCTATATTTTAATGGTCTGTTTGCTTTAAAAGGGGTTGTTGGTTTTAATAGCTCAGTTACTATCTTTGTAAACTAAATTCCTCCTAACCAAATTCGAGCAGATCAGCTCCGCCTGCAGAAGACACATTCCAACCCTGAAAAGGAAATTTAAGCCAAATAAATGTTCTGTCCAAATTAAAATCCATAAAATGAATAGTTAACTTGGACTAGAGCTGATGGACAGAGGTTGAGCTGTGGGTATGTGGGTGTTGAGTGAGTTGCATGCCAGGACCCCAAGGGACAGAAACCAAATGAAATTAATTTCCTGTAACCCCCTCTATCCATTCCCCAGGACTAATTGATTGTGTTGCTGGCATGGATTTTTCTAAGCATGCCGAGATGGGCAAGATGATTGGCATTCCAAAGAGTGGCATTTGGAATCCATTGTCTTCAAAGCACCTAAAGACAAACATGCATCATCTGTACAATGAGGGACTTGAGTGGATGACCTCTGAGGTCCATTCCAAGTCTGATATTTTGTGCTCTGTGCTCTCTCTCTCTCTCTCCCCCTCTCCCTCTCCCTCTCCCTCTCCCTTCCTCCTTCCTCTTTCCCTCCCTCTTTCTCTCTTCCTCTCTCAATATAAGACACTATGATATTTCTATTTATTTTAAGGAGTTCTGCAAAATTTCCCAAAATTCTCCAAAAAATGTTTGAAATTGGAGGGAAACTATAATAGTAACTAACATTTATATGTTGCTTTAAAGCTTAAAAGGAGTTTGACATATAGTATCTTATTTGATTTGATTAAAACAAGGCATCAAGTTATTCCCCCCTTTGGCATCCATCTTTTACGTGCTGCCAAAATAATTATTCTCATGCCTAGATCCAACCCTGCTGCACCTCTGTTTAGAAGTCTTTAGAGGCACCATATTCATGCTTAATAAGGTTCAAAGTCTTATCTGACATTCTTGGCCCTCCACAATATGATACTATCCTATTTTTTAGTCTTATCTCATATCCCTCCCCCTCATACATTCCATCCCCCAGTCACACTGGACTCTGTCTTACATCTTCCCACCTCTGTGCTTTTGTTCAATGTCCCTTTCATTGATAATATTCTGCTTCTTCCTCTTTGCATGCTAAATCCCCTGTAAAGAAATAATTCTTTAAAGCTCAAATTAGATACTAACACTTCTGTGAAGTCTTGACTGATTCTCCTGATACCTAATGATTTTTCTCATCAAACCTCATGTTAACACCTTGTTTTGCACCTCTCTGATGTACTTTTCATGTAATATTGTGTTTTCTAGACTTAAGTGCTTGTGTCTTACCCCCTACTAGACTTCTAGTAGAGACAAATATCAGTCATGAAGGTAAGAGAAGAGAATGATGCCTGATCAACTCTTAGCATGATGCCTGGCACACTGCAGCTGCTTAATAAATGCCTGTTGACTTGATCTGCTGGGTCCTAGTCCAGTGATTCTCACTTATAAGTGGTACGGATCATGGCCTTGCAAACTGGCATGAAGTCAAAGTTCCCTCTGGCTATCCAAACTGGCAATCAATGCAGTTCTTGAGACAATTTCTTTGCTCAGAGGATTCACTTTATCTTGTCACACAAGAGGAAAACTGTCTTACATTTCTCCATAGGGCAAAGTCAGGGTAGTAGGATATTCAAGACACAACAGGACAGTCAAATACTCACTGACATCCAAACTTCAATCCCACTTCTAACCCCAAAAGGTCTCTAGTTCCAGTCCTAATCCTGAGTACTCTCACAACAGGTACAGTAGCTGCTTTGTCCTTCCAGCCTAGTTATGGAATAGAAATGCTGTAAAATTAAATGTTATAAAAGGCAGTATAGTGTGGTAGAAAGAGGCCCGGGCCATGAGTCAGGAGACTTGTGTGGGCAAGCCAATTATCTTCATTTCACAGATAATAATAATTCATATTTCTATGGTACTTTGAAGTGCCATCCTTGTAGGAAAAACAAGAATCCCATGGGGTAGGTTTTACAAGCATTAATCTCATCCCCATTTTTAGTGGAAGAGGGTGCAAACTCTGAGATTCTTAGCTTTTTCCATACTCACAGAGGTAAAAGGGTCATAGACCAGATTCAAATTCAAGAGTATGGAAAGTATCTGTTTAGTTACAAATTCTCAAAAACAGAAAATCTCCAATTTAGGAGGAACTTCAAAAGTCATCGACATGGACAGTAATCTCCTCTAAAATATTATGAACAGATACTCATCCAGTTCCTGCTACAAGGCATTCAGTGAAGGGGAGCCCACCATTCCTTGAAGTAATCCATTCCACTTTGGGATAGCTCTAATTGTTAGGAATTTTTTTCTTTTTATCAAGCTTACCTCTCTGTATCTTCTATGCATTTTTAAGTCCTCTCCACAACAAAACAAAATGTCTCTTTCATATGACAGCCCTTCAAATACTTGAAGACACCTGTCATGTACCCCCCACACTCAGAAAATATGTCTAATTGCTTTAACCAGTCCTCACTTGGCATAGTCTCTAGTCCCCATTATATCCTATCCTGAACATGTTCTAACTTGACAATATCCTACCCAATGCATGACACCAAAGACTGAACAGAAAGTTCCAAATGTGATGGGAGTACAAAGGTACCATCACCATTCTCTTCTTGGAAATTGTCCTTTTAAAATATAACCTAGGACAGCATTAGTTTTGGAAGCTGCCAACCACTATTATCTTTCATTCAGGAATTATTATCCAGGCTTGTCTCCCTTACCTTCTCCTTGGAAACTTAATTTTTGAACCCAAGAGTAGAACTTTATGCCTATGAAGTTTCCTATTAGATTTGGCACGTCAAGATCTTTTAGGATCGTCACTTTGTCATCCCAGCGGCTAGCCATCACTTGAAGTTTTATATCAAATATCAATTTGATAATTCTTCCATCCATGTCTTCATCTAAATCATTGATCAAAATGTTCAGTAGCATAGTCTAGGACAGATTCTCAGGGTACTCCACTTGAAACTTCATTTTGGTTTACCTTGAACCATCCAAGGGCTACACTATGGGACTGGTCATTTAATCAGTTCTAAAAACACCTAACTATATTATTTTCAGGCTTATAACTTTTCCATCTTTTTCAGATGGAGAGGATGAGAAATTATGTCAAATATTTTTTGGACATCTAGGGAAATTATGCCTTGAGAGAAATGATGATTAATAACTAGTGATTTGGGAAGATCCAAAGTTCCCCCTTTCTCTATAGTCCACATTTCAAAGTTCATTCTCTTGAAGTATATTACTGACAAGGAGATTAAATTAATTCTCTTTAATTTTGGTCAGACTTCATCCAACCTTACAAGGAATTTAATCTAAGGTAGGAAAGCCCATTGCATTCTACTGATGGGGGGTGGGAGGTGGGAATAAATTATTTTATTATATTGTCCAAAGCTGGGGGTGGTGTAGGTATAATGATAGTCTCTTTGTCCAAGAGTGACATGATGTCATTCTCTCACCCCCTCATTGGAGTGACCCCACTTTTCTTTGTAATATTCATTCTCTCAATTTGTTAACCAATCAGAGTTGATTGCTATCCTCAGGAATACCTACTCTTCCAAGGGCATATAAACTGAGCCCAACCAGTAAGAGGGGTCTTTGACATTTGAGAGTGCCATTGTCCTCTTTTATTGATAAAGTCCTAACTTTATTAATAAAATGACTAAATTACCCAGAAAGTATCTTTCAAACTTGTTTTTAATATCACAGCTTACACTATGACCTTGCTCTATCAACACAGTAATACTGTCAAAAATAGAAGTGAGGTTAGTTTGGTATGCCAAAGCTTTGCTGGTTCTTTGTGATTGGTTTCCCTTTCTAAATGTTCATAATGTCTTTAATAGTGAATTCTAGAATTTTGACAGGAATTAAAGTCAAGCAAAGCATACTTACCTATATTTTGCAGACTCTGCCCTCTTCTTACTTTTTACTATAACTGGGACATTTTTCCAACTCCAGTCCTGTAACACCTCTCTTATTTATCATAATCTTTTAGATAGCATTATCAATCACATTTGCCAGTTTCTTTCACATGACAGCCCTTCATATGTTTGAAGACAGCTCTTATGTCCTGCCTATCTCTTCTCTTCCCTAGTCTGAATGTTCCTAGTTGGCTTTAACCAAACCTCCTATGGCATAGTAAACTGAGTATTTCATGTAGCCCTGGTCACTTGAACTCATTGAGAGAAGCTGATTTAGGATTTCTATTCTTTGTTAAGCACTTTTATTTTATCCTTCCCAGTCTACAGATCATTATCATTATCAGAGAAAACAGAAACAAAATAAGATGTGAAGAGTTCTTTATTCTCTCTATCATCTCTCTCTCTCTCTCTCTCTCTCTCTCTCTCACACACACACACACACACATACACACACACGCACACACACACACACACCCCTTTTCTTCTTCATTATAATCATTTATTTGTGTCTTCAGAAATGCATTCTTAATAGCTTTCCTATCCCTTAGGCTGCCTTCCCTCATAGGATCCTACTGATGCTTCCTCTGAATAGTTTGAAGTTGAGTCCTCAAAAATCTAGGTTGAATTTCTAGTTTTCCCATCCTGCATTACAAATTCTAAAATAATGTGGTCACTTTCTCCCAGTGCTGCCATTTTTTCTACTTCAGCAAACTGTTTCATCTTCTTGGGAGAATCATGTCCTAAAAGAGTTTCCCTTGTTGCTTCTTCCATCACATATGAATAACAAAATTTTCATTAACGTAAATCAAGAATTTATAAACTATGTTGTTTTAAGTAGAGAGTTCTTACAGCTGCCTAGATAACTGAGCTTCCCTGAATCTTCTGTATCATGACCTTTTACCAAAAGTTATTTCTTGAATTCTTTACCCATTTACTCCAGTCTAGGTGGTGAGTTTTATGTGTTTTGACAAAATTGTTTTTTTTTCCTCTCTCTCCAAGATCCCCATCTAAATTTTCTAACTGCACTCTGGTTCTGAAATTCCTCCTGAGTACATCTTAATATAATGGTGATCAGGGGATTCATTCATCAGCTTGAAGAGCTTCTCCAACTAACCAGAAGAGATTACATAGTGTGAGCCACTGTTTGGAGATGTAGGTAGGTAATCTCCTCTAAAGTATAGCAAAGCAAGGTTGGAAGTGAAGGGATTTCTCCTTCTCCACTTCCAGGGGCAGTAATTTCAATTCATAGCAGAAGCACATAGCAATGCCATTTCACTCAGCCTGGGTAGTTAATGAACAATGTTGATTAACCTCAGATATTCTGAAGATTTCTTGTTGCAGTGTTCCTTGGAGAAAGAGGGCTATTTAGTTCTCCATTAAGTTCTACTTTGAAAGCCAAACTGATAAGTTACAGGGATTGTGCAGGTTCAGATGTGGAATTTGTTCAGAAATGCCAAAGTATCTTTTCTTTTTAGTGAGAGACTAAGCCACAAGTAGTACTGAGAGTTTTGAGGGCAGTTAAAGGACTTTATGGAGAGAGATTCACCAGAATTACAAAGAGTTGCCCTGATAGCCCTAAGTTCAATTTTCTTCTGGGCTCCCATTGCATCTTGGGTCACCTCTAGTCATCCTGATGAATATCTGATCACTGACTCCAGATGACTCAGGAGGAGAAAGTGAGGCTGGTGACCTTGCCCAGTCCTCCCTCACTCAAAACAAAGTCAAGTGCAAGTCATGTCATCATTTCTTTGATGTCATGGTTCTCTTTGAAAATGAAGGATGAACACAATCCTTCTGGGGAAGAATATTCCCAGTCACCTGATATTCATCCTTGAAACCTAGGTGTCATCTTCAACTCTTCATCCTGTCACTACTTCCATCTCCTTAGTTATTAAATCCAGTCATTTCCTTCACCTTTGTAATGTCTCTTCTATATCATCCCCCCCACCCCCCGCTTCCTTCTTCTGACACAGCTACCACCATGGTGTAGACCCTCAACAACTCTTTCCTATACTGCTGCAATATCCTGCTAGTTGGTCTCCCTGCATTGTCTCCCCTCTCCAGTTCATTCTTCACTCGTCTGTCAAATTGATCTTCCTAAAGCATGGGTCTGACCATGCCCCTTCTCCCACCCATTCGGTAAATTCTAATGGCTCCCTATTATGTCTAGGATCAAACATAAAACCCTCTTTTCTGACATTTAAAGCCCTTTACAAGCTGGCTCCTTTCTACCTCACCAGTCCTCTGACACCTTACTCCTTTCACATACCGCACAATGACAATGACCTTGCTGTTACTTTCACACAATACTCCATCTCATGACCGTGAATTTCACTGATTGTTTCCTATGCCTGAAGTTCTTCCTTTTTATCTCCACTTCCTGGTTTCTATGACTTCTCTTGAGCCTCACTGAAGTCTGAACTTCTGCAAGAAGCTCTTTCCCGTCCCCCTTAATGTGAACGCCACTGTTCTGAGTCTATCTTCAATTTATCCTCAATCTGTTTTTTTTGTACATAGTTATTTGTAGGTTGTCTCCCCATTAGACTGTGTGTCCCTAGACAATAAGGACTGTTTTTATCCTTTCTTTGTAGACCCAGTCTTTAGCGCAGTGGTTGACACACAACAGGTGCTTAATAAATGCTTGTTGACTGAGAAGAGCTCATGGGCTCTTTAAATGCTTTATGTTTCTGTATATTTCACAGGCTTCTATGAGTCCTTTATGTTTTAGGCATTTTCTGTTGGGCAAAATATGCAATAGCCCCATTGTGTGACTGAGTGCCTGTGTAGGAGCTGGGCAAACTATTACCCATATAATAACTTTAACATAAACTTTATTTTGGAAATTACCCAGAATGAAACTCTGGGGGAGAGTTTTAATTAGCGAGAGAGAGAGAGAGAGAGAGAGAGAGAGAGAGAGAGAGAGAGAGAGAGAGAGAGAGAGAGACAGAGAGAGACAGAGAGACAGAGAGACAGAGAGAGAGAGAGGCAGAGAGAGAGAGAGAGGCAGAGAGAGAGAGAGAGACAGAGACAGAGAGAGAGAGACAGAGAGACAGAGAGAGAGAGACAGAGAGAGAGAGAGACAGAGAGAGAGAGACAGAGAGACAGAGAGAGAGACAGAGAGAGAGACAGAGACAGAGAGAGAGAGAGAGACAGAGACAGAGAGAGAGACAGAGAGAGAGACAGAGACAGAGAGACAGAGACAGACAGAGAGAGAGAGACAGAGAGAGAGAGAGAGACAGAGAGAGAGAGAGAGAGACAGAGAGACAGAGAGAGACAGAGAGAGACAGAGAGACAGAGACAGAGAGAGACAGAGAGAGAGACAGAGAGAGAGAGAGAGAGAGAGAGAGAGAGAGAAATTGACCCTTTTAAGTCAGCCCCAAGATGAAACAGCCTATGTGAGCCTGGAACCTTTCAAGGTATCTTCAGTGTCATGAGTTACACTTTGGTGACTCATCTGATATTTGAGTGGCTAATGCCTGGGGAGCCCCATACATCAACTGGGTTTGAGTTTGTTTGGATTTGTTTCCAAGTGCCTAATCTCTCTTGGGGAACCCTAGAAATCTTTGAGGCTCACTCATGTTTGTTTAATTTTTTATCAAATATAGACTGCTTGCCCTTTCATGGCTTGAGTTCAAGCAGATTTCCAGGATCCTTTTGAACTCCAAGTCCTAGGATCATAGATCATGGGAGCAGAGATTTCAAACTGGAGGGGACTTTAGTCATCAAATTCAGTTCCCTCCTCTAATAGAGGAGGAAACAAGAGGCCCAGAAAAAGGAAACAATATGCCCAAAGTCCCACAACTAGTAATTGTTTAAGGTGGAATCTGAACCTAGGTATTCCTGATTGCAGCTCTAGTGCTTTCTCTTTTGGAGGAAACATTTGATTGACTGATTTTTCAAGAGGGGTGGGAGAATAAAGTATTGATTTGTCATCAATTCTAACTTTTTTCTGGCATCTCTATTTTGGATTGCCCTAGGTATTGCAGGAATCCATTGGAAAAACTGATTTTTTTCGCCTGAAGGTAAAAGATTGACTTCAACAAAAAGGGGAGTAGGGAGGGTTCTAGAGAAACAGTGAAAGAAAGCCAGTCTTTTTTCAGTTTGCCTGGACAGTTCACAGAGATAGGCAACTGATTTTCCATCAGTCAATGGACACCTCTGAAACCCAATCACATTTCATGGGATGTGTGTTTCAGTTACCTCTACACAATGTTTGTTGTTTAGTTTTTTCAGTCATATCTGACTCTTCATGGTCCCATTTGGAGTTTTCTTGGCAAAAATATTGGAATGATTTACCATTTCCTTCTCCAGGTCATTTTACAGATGAGGAAACTAAGTCAAGTGACTTGCCCAGGATCACACAACCAGTAAGTATGTGAGGCCAGATTTGAACTCAGGAAGATGAGTCTTCCTGACTCCAGGCCCTGGCACTCTATCTGCTCTGCCATCTATATGCTCATCCTAAAGAATGTCCCAATCCTTCTAATCTCATTGTTTATTAGGAAGTTCCTCATACTAATTCATAATCTCCTTGATCAAAAACTTTACAGTAGTATATAATGGTCTCTACTACTAACTTTAGGTATCATTTTGTTTTTCCTTAAGATATATGTTGTCACAGCAAGTCGTAGTGGTTCCTATGAAGGCAAATTGTCCTCCTTGTATTAGTATTTGTAGTTAAAATTTCTAATCACCCATTCTTTGTGAACTTGTGCTTAGGCATGTAAGGTCAAGGGCTTTATTTCTGCCTCTCTTCTAGATATTTTCTTGTGTGAATTTTATATTGTCTCTGTTGCCTTTCTTCTGAGGTTATGCATATCCCCTTCTGAGGTGTCTGGTTTGGCAGATATATGAGAACAAATTTTCTCATTCCCCCTCCCTTTCCAGATCCCAGATCTCTTGAGCACAAGACTCCAAGCATATGTTAATTTTATTATCCCTTGTTAGATACTGTCCATCCCTCCACCATGCATATCCTCATGAATGTTCACATCCTTGGTCTCCTTGGCCATCAATTCCAGGTAATCTAGTTCAGTTATTAGAATATTTTATAGTAAAAATCTTGCATAGACCCTCTTGGTCCCAGAATAAGAACCACAAGAAGGACTAATATGAAGGATTTCTGTTCCTTCTGCAACTGCTGTTGCTTCTGATATTCTGATACCAGTGCCTGATTGCACCTCACTCTTCCCTCCCTCCCATACCAAATAATATGCTCTCCCTTCTCTCTGTGTATCTATCTCCCTATCTCTCTCTCATTTCTCTTTCTCTTCCCTGTCCCCTCAACCCATCTCTCTCTGTATATATGTATAATTGTGTGTATAATGTATGTATATAGTGCATCACATCTCTACACATATATTGCCCTAGGGAATCAGCCAGGACTATAGGATGACAGTAGAGAGTAATGGGAAGGGAGGGAGGTGGTAGAAGAAAGGGGAAGGACTGGCCAAGATGGCAGAGGACCTGGACTAACTGTTGGATGAAGTAGAGTCCAAGTTCTGAGGATCCAAATCCTTGAGTCTTGGGCTGCCGCCGGGTAGGGGCAGCACAGTGGGCTGCAGCAGGAACAGTGCCAACTGGAAGAAGGAGGACTATGACTAAGATGATGACAACTTCAGATGAACTAAATATTATTAAAAACTGATGATGATCTTGATGACCTAATTAATGAAATCTTTGAAGAGCCCTGTTTTGACAAAAAAAAAAACAAACCTGAAAGGCACTGGGGACCCAAAAACACAAGTGAAATGTCATATAGCTAAATTTCAATTAGTGAGAACAGTAAATTGCTAGAAGTGGTTATACTATTTGAATTTACATGCATATTTCCATTGTGCTGGAACATTAACTGTATTTTACATATTTATAATTACAAATAGTATGAATTTGAATACATGTATATACAACTATCCCAAGAAATCAACCTAGTGTCCAGAATATGCTGTTATTAACTAGAAGATGCACTGAGACAGTGGTCAGAGCCCAGAAATATAGGCTCTTCCCCTGGATTGAAGAAGTCTAGGCCACTAGGGGAATATGCACAGGCTCAGTTCACTACTTCCCCCCCAACTCTGAAAAAAAAAAGTTCTTATGCAGGAATCCCCTTCACATGCTTGGGTGAAGGTCTTCATTTTCATTTGAGGTAGACCATAGAATGTAAACTCCATCATGGCAGAAATTATTTTATTTTGTCTTTATATCACCATAGCTGACTCTGTGGCTGGCACATGGGATGGGCCTCAACCTGGGATTTCAATAGTGTAGGGAATTCTTCACGAGGAAACTCCATTTACCAATAAGATTGGTACCTTTTCTACAAATTAAGCCTGTAGTATTTGCCTAGGACACTAATGGGGTCTCTTTGAAGGTGAGGAGAGTTCAAGTGGTTATTATCCCTGTTGGGAGCCAAACTAAATGTTCTGTCTTTTTTTAGAGTTGGCTCAAAGATCCTCCTTCCTCCCTTGTTTTCACCTATCCAAAAACCCCACCTTGTACCACTGAGCATTAACCTAGAGTAATTTCTAAAGATCCTAAATAATGAGAAGAGAAAAAATATGATCCAGTCTTCTAAACCCAGTACTTAGGCTGAGCTCAAGTTGAAACCCAAGTCCCAGTCCTCTGTAGTGTAATCTCTCTTCCAGTCATTCCAAGTTGGGGAAAAGCTTCCCTGTGAGTCTGAAATAATTGTATAAAAACCAATTAGCTCCAGCCTCCTGATACATACAAGCATACATGTACATATATGTTTATATGTATATGTACGCATGTATGTTTTTCCTCCACCAAGACCATTTTTTTTTAAAGAACCTTGTCACAACAGCCCTTCAAACCCATTTGATTGGGTGGGAGCTCATCATACTGTCACCAGCTCAGTTTTCATTAGGCCTCAGCTTCTCTGTTAGCCTAGCCAAGCAGAAGAACTCAAACACATGCACAAATTAAATCGACATCCAAACTCCACCAATATACAAAGCAATTTAAATGATATTCATTAGAGCGATGACAAGTCCTGATGAGCCTTTCAGGAGCCAAGTCCTTCAGCTTTTGCCGACTCGGTTTCCTGGTCACTGAGGCGGAACCACAGCTACTGTACCTCCAGTTAAAAAAAAAAATCACTAAGAAAATGAGTCCTTTCTGACACACCTACCTCATTCTCCTTCTCCTCTCACCTCCCACCCCCTCCACTCCAGGTGCAAATGGGCAGGTGATCCTCTGAAAAGGGGTAGTGCAACTACATTAGGGGAAAAAACACCCTCCCCCCCATTAAATGCTCCAATTAAAAAGAATTTCATTTTCAAGTAATTTCATTTCACTTGGCTAGAAAGGTCACTAACTCACAATTATGATGGCTATAAATGTGTCCCTGGGTTCCTGCTTTGGAAAAAAAAATGAAAATGATATGTTGAAGCTTAATAAAGAAGTATTTTCCATTGTTAATTTATACCAAGTTAAAGGGAGGAGGTATTTTCCAACTTTCACTTATTTACCCTGAATAGAGAAAGAAAAAGAAAAAGGAGGAAGGAAAGACATCTCTCCTTTCCAGGGAGCAGAGGTACATACATGGGCAAAACAAAGGTGCCAATTTTGGAGCCTAGGGAAGAGCTTGGAAGAAGATATTATTGGGTTGAAAATCCCAAGTCTCAGGTTATGAAAGTTAAGAGACCAACAAAACTAATGTGATCAGTTGTGAATTTTCAACAGCCCAGGACAAAGATCCAAGTCAAAACGGGGACTGAAAATTGTGGATTAATGACTAAATCTATTTAGGATTCTGGCTGTCGTTAGTACTCCAGCAAATAAAGCTGCGTACCGTGGTCCAATTTCCATTTCTTTTTCAAATACAATTACTGGGAATAGAGCCTTTGCCCTTGAATAGGAGTCTGTTAACACCTGAAAGTATTGAGTAAGCCTAATTCTACATTACCATGAGTATGTTTACCTTTCAGGTCTTGCGTTTTGGCTAAATAAACATTTCTTAACTGATTGCTATAATTAGGGCACAAGCTCTTTGGTTAAAAGAAAAATCATAAACACAAATAAAGGCTTGGAGAATTAAAGTATAGAGAAGAGCACAGCTCCTGGGTTTACTGACTGCTCTTCTTCCTTTATTTGTTGATTGTTTCTTCATCATGGACATTAACCAACCAGCATCCCCTTAAGTCTAATATCAACGCCATTAGGAATCTTTTATGAAAATTTTATGGTACTAATTTTACTGTATACAGGACCATGTACAAATAAAAAAAAACTTCCTTTGCTCTTTCACTATGAGAATCTAACACTGATAAACTCTTAATATTAGAAACTCTAGCAATGAACAGGAATTATTTCCGCAATGGAGTTATCTCAAGAGGATAATTGGTTCCTTCACCCCTTAAACTGGACCTGTGATTTCATTGGAATAGGGAACTGCCAATAAGGAAACTCCTTCTTACCAATGCAGATTAAGACCCTTTTAGTCAAATTATGAATTTTAAAGTGTCACCTAGGCTACTGAGAGGTTAAGGCATATGATCATAGATTTAGAGCTGAATGGGATTTTGGAAACCATCTAACCTAACTTCCTAATCTTGTAGATGAGGAAACTGCCCCACAGAGGTTAGGACTTGCCCAAGTTCACATAGATCCTAAGATTTGAACAAAGATTTTCTAGCATCTACTCTGTTGCTCTTTCCACATTTCCTAGGTCACACAGTCAGCATGTTGGAGATAGGGTTTAAACACAACATTCTCCTGACTTCAGAGTTGGCTCTTTCTATATCTACTTTCTATACCTACTGTGCCATACTTCATT
Organism: Notamacropus eugenii; assembly: GCF_028372415.1. Taxonomy (NCBI): domain Eukaryota; kingdom Metazoa; phylum Chordata; class Mammalia; order Diprotodontia; family Macropodidae; genus Notamacropus; species Notamacropus eugenii. The sequence continues at coordinate 456,902,672 of NC_092872.1, read as the reverse complement.
GTCCAATGACCTATGACCCTAGGCAAACCACCAAGACATTAAGTTGGAGAGTGAATGTCACTCAGCATTGCTAGGATGAGTCTCCTCATAGGAGTTCTGCTCTCCAGTAAAATCACAGATTTGGGGAAAAACTCATTATCACACCTTATGGCAGGGGGAGTTAATTACCTTTGAGATAAAGGATCAAGTCTTTGAATGCAACCCCAGTGGACAGAATTAACACAACTCTGTCAATGCAACAGTTCCAGCTCTATGAATAAGAGACACCCAGGTAGAGCAGCCATTTTAATGGAGTCTGTAGGGAAGCTTTTTTTTTTTTTCATTTTGGAATCTTCAGAGATATGGTAGAGCACAGGGGAGTGTGACTGCCTGCCTCTGGGAATCCTCTTGAAAAAAATGGGGTCTCATACCACTGCATTCTCAGGGAGATCAAATTGCCCAATGTGGGTCACAGAGAGCTTTTCTCTGATTTGTTTAATCCAGTTCAACAAACATTGATTAAACTCCTAAGGCATGCAAGGCCCTGTTTGTGTGCTAGACTTACAGGGAAGCAGCATATAAAGTCACTCACCTTAGTGTAAAAATGCAAGCAACCTTTCTGCAAGCAAATACTGAGTTTTAATTACTACTCTATACTAAAAACTGAGAAAATTCTTCACTTTGAACTTGATTTCTGTGGTGCAGAAAACTAGGCTTTGGTGAGAATCTTCTCTCCCCTCCCTTTCCTTGCCTTCCCCTCCCCTCCCTTTCCCATCCTGATTCCCCAATCATTTAAGAACAATTGGAAACAGAAATTTTGTGTGCAATGCTGTGCCCAAATAGAAAGAGCTTGAACACATTTTTTTTTTTAATGAATGTCATTTCTTTAGGTCTGATATTTCACAAAGGCTTACACTGTCCTCACATTTCTTTACGTGTAAGGTGTATGTGTATGTATGAGGAGGGAAATGGTGGCTGCATTTCAGTTATTTTCCCTAGGTCACCTGAAGGCGGTGAAGTATATAGTGTGGTGTTAAGTACCAGGAGCAGAAAACACGCAGGTTTCCTTTACCAAAGAAGATTATATGTGTTTACTAATAATTCCCCAGGGACAGAAAGGTTAGTGTTTCTATTACCAAAAGAGTAAAAATGGCAATGTTTCCATTAGCTGAAAGGATAATAGCTATTTTTTTTTAAGTTAAAGGATTCATTAAAGAGTCGTGTTTGGGGTTTGTATGTCTTCATTTTTATGATTATTTCCTATAATGTAAAGTGTATTCTTTTAGTTCTAAATTGTCAATAGAATAAAATGCTACTACAACAGACCAATAAAAAAGAGCCATTCAGATGAATTTGAAAAAAAAATGAGGGGGAGGGAATAACATTCTTTTCTAGATAACTTAAGAATCTCTAGCAACAAGAGTTTTTAATATTAAATTTCTTCCATTTAGCCTTGCTGTTCCAATCAGCATCCTGTTCTTTATACTGCACAGCTTTATTTCATTAATATTCTTTTTCATTCAAAATGAGGCTCCTGTGGAAGCCATCCATCCAAAATTAAAAAGCTTTCTTTTCATTGTTTGCAATTTTTTCACCAACTTTTCAGGACAGCAAGGAATCAGAAAGCTTTTTGGTGCAGTGAAATCCAGGGATGGGGAAATTCCTAACCAAAAGTCAGAACTCTTCCAATATGAACTGAGGTGTTAAAGGAGCCTTCCTTCTTTTTTCACTAGAACCCGCAACTCTGAGATTATGCAGTCAATTTCCAAACAGTGCAAAAAAGTCCAACCCTCAAAGAGAGCAAAGAGAGTGCCCTGGTCACAATGAGAAGAGCCTATCTTCCTGTTTTGTTCTAGCAAAAAGAAAATAGAATGAAGATGCTGGGAAGATTTAGGTCCTTGTCATAGTCAACCTCTCCAACTTACATGGAAGACTTCAGCTAATTATAGAATTCCTGCTGCCTAAAACTTAAAGATACATCACTGATATTTTTGCTAAATGTTGACTCCAGCGAATTGCTCTCTAAGATCTGGCATATTGATTTCTTGTTGTGAAGTGAGCTGTTCAAGCCCCATTTAAGATTTTCATCTTGCATGTAGCCCTGAGCACATCATAGCACCATAAATTAGTTAAATTGCACATTTATCACAAATGTTATTTTAAGATACTGCGTAAATGTGATGGCTGGAAGATATACAGTAGACTGTAACAAACCCCTTCTTGGGTGGGGTTAGGTCAGGGTCACCTTTATACACCTGTGATTTAAAGCTGCCAGTCCCCCATCTCACCCTTTCCCCCCTCCTTAGAAGCCCCCTCCGCCAGGCCACTTAAAGACCCTTAGATGTTTTGTTCTTCTCCTTCCTTTGTATTTCCTATTTACAGCCAAGGGGGGAAATGAATACAAAAGAAAATTTGAAACTTAACCGTGGAAGATCTGAAATTGCATTTTGTCTCCAATTATAATAGCCAGGGAAAATGCATACTCATTCATTTATGGTGGGTGAAAGGCCTATAGGTGCTGGTGGACATGAAGAGGGAATGAGGTTGAATGAGAGCAGTCCCTTCCAGGGCTTGTATTGAATAAACACATCTGTATTTCAGAATGAAGAAATAAACTCAAGGGCAGGCAGGCTGGGCATTAGGGACTCACATTCCAGTGGGCAGGGTCTGCATTAATCACTGTGGATCCTCAGTTGCCACATTTTTCTGAACATAAAATGAATTTCTGGAAACGATAATAAATCCAGCGGCCACCTTCCTCTCCAACCTTAGCTGTTTTACTATTTGGTTCCGTTGGTTGGGGTTAGTGGGTCAGATCTCTTATTTTTGCGACTATGCCAAGTTTGAACAATTAGTAAAAACAATTCTAGGGGAAGGGAGGAAAATGGGGGAAAGTGTCAGATTTTCTCTCAAAAGAGGGGAGGGACAGCAGTCATTTGCATGAATCCCCACCTCTTTATAAGCCAAATGGGCCCTCTTTATGATGTAAGTGTTGTCAGCTTAATCTGTTATGCTCAGGACTTTGGATTTTAATAAACCAATGCTATATTTAACCTGTGAAAAATTCAAGAGTGGAAATCTGGGCTCCTGGAACTACAGATCCCAAAGGCACTGGTAGAGAATGTCACTGGTACCCACATGGTAAAGTACCATCCAGGGGGACCCTGGCCGATAGGATCCACTCCCCTGGGTGACTCTGCTCAACCCTGTTTGAAGTTGTTTTTCCATCTTCTTCTCTGGATTCACCCTTGCCCCTCCTCCTTTTTTTTTTTTTTTTTTTTTTTTTTTTATTCTGGAAGACCCAATCTGATTCCTCAAAGGGTTAAGGGAAGAACAACAGTCTGGGGTCCTCAATGTAAAAAAAAACTCCCTTTCAGGATTACCATTCCATAGTTCAGAGAAGTGGAAAAAAGTCCAGTTTTACTAGCAAGACAAGAGAAAAACTAGAACTATTCATTCAGCTTGATAAAAATCAGTGTTGAAATTGACTGAAGTTCTTTTGTAAATCCCAGAGAGATGGATTACTAAGCTAAATCTGGAAAGAAATTTTGCACTCAATTTAACAAAAGTAGGGGGGGAGAAGGGGAAATAGGCATATTATTAAACATATTTGAAAGGGATCCATTTAATTTTTAATAAATAAAGGGTTTTTAACACTCAAGTTAATAAATTATGTGGCTGGAATAAATTTCTCATTTATGTAATATCAGGTTACATGGAATAAAAACATTTCTAGTCTATAATTCTAGGTAACCTGGGGAAAAAGTACTTTATAGTAATACGGATATTTTACAAATTTAAATTAACGTGTCCAGTGTTTTGTTGGCATGATTTCCTGGAGCTAACAAAAAGCTTGTCATTTTCATATACATGCTCTGGATTTTTCTTTTGCTTATGGATTCACGCTCTTGTCCTCTTGCTCTCAAGTGTTGATTCAATACAATGGAGGCAGAGGCTGTGAAGGGTCAAAGTTTCCCTTGCTTGGAACTGCCATGCTCTCCCTTCTTTATAACACAAAATTCCTGACCCAGAAGGCAGAACTGAATGCCTGCAGAACACTCGCTGTACCTACATGCTACTTTCCTTCCCCTTCAGCACCATCAACAGCTCTCCTCCCTTTAGTCTGTGCATTCAGGAGGGACCCTTAGCTATCAGCATGTGATTGGATTCATTTACAATTTTAAGGAAAGTACTTGCTCTGCTATATATGACTTTGTAAAGCCCACCCCTCCCAACCCTCCCCCCCTTCAGACTAAATCTCACCTGATGTGAAAAGGGGCACCAGAACATTCATTTATTATTTTCTCTCTCTCTTTCTTTCTTTCTTTTTCTCTTTCTTTCTTTCTTTTCTTTCTTTCTTTCTTTCTTTCTTTCTTTCTTTCTTTCTTTCTTTCTTTTTCTTTCTTTCTTTTTCTTTCTCTCTCTCTCTTTCTTTCCTTCTTTCCTTCTTTCTTTCTCTCTTTCTTTTTTGGAGGGGATGGTGGTGGTGGGGAGGGATTTCTGTCCATGCAGCCTCTGAATGAGTGCCAACCTGCTCTTTCAAAGCCAAAGTTCACTAAAACTCCATTGATGTATGTGCAGCTTTTGACTGCCAGCACCTGGCAGACACAGAAACCTACTCAGTCATAAACAGATCGCATACAATTTAATTTTAATGTGCTCGTTAGTCGTAGCACATTTCAGACATAATTGTGAACGCAACACAAAATTATAGCAAAAAGACAATTTTAATGCTGCAGTAGAAAAAAAGGTTATATGAAGAGTCATATAATGGTGCTTCATTGTCAACAACAAAACAGGGCACAGAGTGCGTTACAGGGTCTGTGCTGTTTACATGCCAATATTTTATACATAGATTCTCATATGGTGTCAGCTGTCAGTTACTTCTGCAAATTAACTGCCAAAAATGGAGACGAACAGAATCACTTAGTGTGCCGGTAACCACGGGTTACCTTTCATATGCCTAAAGATAAAGCTGGAGTATGGAATCTTGGGAGAATAATTAGGCAGAACAAAACAGAAAGTTACCAATTGAAATAAAAAGGCATTCTACAATATGAAATAGCAACCAAGAAGACTTATAAATAAGTAAAAGAGGTTGTATCACAGAATGCCTCATAACTTTTAAGCAAAGTGTTACAGTACAAACATTTTAAAGGCTTTATCAATGTTTAGGAAATACAGTACAAGTTTTTTTTCCCCTTTCCATTTCAAATAGACTTAACCCTTTGAGCACTGAGTTTGTTTTGAACTTCCTTTGATTTCTAATAAATACCTTTAAAAATCATGTGCAAAATAGTTATGATGCTTGCCACGGATGCCCTCCCTGGCCTCTGTTATCTGACTGCTCAAAATAAAAGATAACATGATGCTAATAAATATGCATAATTTAAACATGAACCTCTATCAATATAGATGTACTGTATAGCAAAACAATCATACTTTGCTTTTAGAATAATGTTTCTGCATACTTTATAAATGCTATCTGTGGTATCTTTTGTATAATTTACAATGTTTGAATGTAAAAACAAAAACAAAAAACCATAGACCTTAAAAAAAAAAAAGGTAGAGAGAAATATACACTATACATAGGCACAGCTTATGCCCAGAGCATAGCAGGTACATAAAACACTGTTGCTATAAATGCAGAAAAAAAAGGTCATTTAACCACGATCACATCTTTTTCATAAGAGAGTCTGAAATCTATACAATATATACATCTATGTTTCAATGTGAAAATAATATTTTTTTTAATTTCAAGGCTTGTTATACCCCTGCAGACCTGCATAAATGGAGGTTCATATCATTAATTATAACTAAGCTGGTAAGGATTTTCTTTTAAAAAAACAGAGCTCCATACATTATCATTATTATTATTCTTTTTTTTTTAAAACCAAATTAATGCAAAAGTGCTTCAAAGTACTCAGAGGGCTAAAGATTAAAGGGTGAGAAATGCCAACACACTTGGGTCACATGGAAAAAGTGTGCCAGATTTCCTTATAAATGCTTAATTAAACTGTCTGTTAATGCATGCAGCTTGAAGCATCGGAGGGATGCCCACAACTAAATCCAATTTACACAAAGTTCCAAACACTTACCACTGCATTTTAACCTTCATATTTTACCAGTAACAACAGCTGATTATGCGCCTCTATTAAACACTGTACAGTTATACAAAACAGTCAGCCCAGAGTGATTCTCTGCCGTTAGAGTAAGAACATGTGCCAAGAAGGAAATAGTAGCTTTAAGGTGCCTTTGACAGTTTTCCTCAAAGCAAATTACAGTCGTTTTAATCGAAAGCAAATGCTACTGCTTCTCGAGCTCTGAGACATACAGGAGATGATCCTCTGGCGATTTCCCATGTGTTTTGCTAAGATGAAGTTTAACGGCATGCTTGCTTGCAAAGGTCCGATTGCAAAGTTTACACTGGTAGGAAGTCCCTAGTTCCTCTTCAGGAGATGATGTCACCAGTTTTTCTGACGGGGACTTAGTTTGTGCTATCTGATTGTTAATCTGTTCATTGGACAGTTTGGACAAGTCCCTCAATCTGAAACCCAGATGTGACTCCAGGTGACTGATGTATGTGGAAGGAGTCCTGATTTGTGATGCACAGTCATTACAAAAGAACACAGGGTGGCCAGTGTCCAAGTTTTTGAGGAACTTGGTTCCCCCTGTCCTTCTAAGCTGGTATTTCACATTGGCCAGCCAGTGGCTGATGGTGGTCATCGAGAGGCCTGTGAACCTGGAGATATGCATCCGCTCTTGGGGGCTCAGGTCTGACATGATGTACTTCCCTTCTGATGTCTGTCGGAGGCTGGCAGCAAACTGGGCCTGTAAGATCAGCAGGTGCTGGGGATTCCAATTGGACTGGCGTCCCTTCCTCTTCTGGGCTGGTGTTGTCTCCTCAGGCTCTTCTAACGTGGTCCCGTCAATGTCAGACTTCTCAGAGATGCTAGAAGGTGTGGAAGATTTTGATGTGTGGCTCTCTGTCAGGTTCTTCAACATATCAGAGATATCTGACAAGGCATTCTCACGGAGCGGCGAGCTGGACATGAACGACATGACGGCCGACGTCTTTGCCGTTGTCACTGCGGAGGAAGAGGTGGCGGGGGATGTTGACGTGGGTGACAAGAGCACTGAACCTAAAGAACAGCTTTTGTCAGTCTTTCCTTTCGTCAAGTCAATGGGCTGGTCATTGTTGATGTGGTAGAAATAGCGGTCTAAGTGGTCTGCTTTCTTGGACTGCAGGGGTGGGGTTGCCACTGCAGCCTTTTCAGCCAAACTGTTGCTCATCTTGAAGAGCATGCTCATGGGATCAAGGGCAGGCAAGGAGGGCTTGGCTGCTTTCCCCAAATGGATGTTCATGACTGACTGGAGAGCACTCAAGGGATTAACAAAGGGCTGCTCAGGAGGGTGGTCAGTAATGATAGCCGTACTGCTGCTTAAGCCACTTGTCATGGGCTTGACCAGTTCCTTGCCATTCTCTACAGGCTCTGCCAGGGGGCTGCTCTCCTTGCACCCATCCCTCTGAGGACTGGGGCTATCCTCTTGGCTTTTGAACCCTCCATCACTGGAGGCCTCCATCTTGATGGGCTCACTCACCTCACTGCTACAAGGGGAAGGTGTGGCCCTTTTCATTGGGGAGAGCTTCCCTTCAGGCTCCTTCATCTTTTCTTCAACTTTGGCAACTTTCTCAGTGACTTTCTTGACCAGCTCTTCCATAGCATGGAAGTTGGTCTTTGGCATTGGGGAGGTTTGGCTGCTGGGTGGAGATACCAGGGTCTGGTTCTTTGTGGGTGACACAATCTCACTATTGCCAAACATGGGTTTCAGGGGTGTGCCCTTCCCTGAAGAGCCCAGAGACAATTTCATCATGTTTGGGAGTTGATAGGCTGCATGTATGCTAGGATAGCCACCCCAGCTAGGAGTCCCATTCTGGGCTTTGTTAATAGCTGACGTGACTGTGTTTTCTAGTGATTTTAAGATATCCAGGCCTCCTTTGGGACTCTCCTCTAAGTCATTTTCAGTCAAGTAATGGTACTTAGAAGAGATGTCATACTTTTCCTCTTCTTCAGTTGATTTTTCTTTGTCCTTAGTTTTTTCTTCAGTCACCACTCTCTCTTTGTCAGTTTCCTTTTTGACCTCCACATTTAATTTTGGGGAAATGCTTGAGGGTGTATTGGAGGGAGAGGTAAATGTGGTGGCTGCCAGGGGAACAGACTGTACCTTCTCATCAAGCAGAGCTGTGATGGTTGGAGTGACGGGAGCCTCAATGATAGGCTTCCCTTTCTTCATGGCTGAGTTAGTGACCTTGATAAAGTGTCCGGTCACCATCATGTGGGCTGTGAGCTCCTGCAAAGTGTCATGGGAGCTGCCGCACTCCATGCACTTGAGGATCTGGGATTTTCTGGCCTCGAAGTGCCAGGCATAGCTGGCCCCATTTTGGTGGCCATAGCGGTTATTTGGCGTGATGTAGGGATTGGAGTTCTTCTGCAGAGCATCATTTGTGTCTGACATAGTTGCCTTTGGGGTCCCACCTGTGGAATCTGGGGAGCTGGGAAGTTCAAGCTCCAGAGGAGCTTTCTTTCTGGTGGCGGGAATGATCTTGGCTGCAACAGGCGTGACAGGTTCCTTCAGAGGCACTTTTTGGTAGTGTTTTGTTTTAATCATATGAACACTCAAGTCCTGGAGAGACTCAAAAGAATGGCCACAGTACATGCACTTTAAAACCTTCTGAGCATCTTCTTTTCCTTCCATTTCTAGCAAGGACCGTTTGCGGGGCTTGGACCACCTCTTGGGGTTGTTGTTATCAGTCTCGTGGTTGTCATCTCGATAATGTCCTGTTTCGTTCATGTGCACTGTTAATTCTACTAACGTATCGTAGGCTGCACTACAGTCTTTGCAGCGGAATTTGCTGGCCCCAGTAAATATGGATCCATAAAGCTTGCTGCTTTGTCGGTACAGCTGCACTGTGCTAAAGAGACTGGGCTCTGGGAGAATCCGGCTCTGAGACACTTGCTGCAGCGTCTTAGCCATGGCACTCTGATGCCAATCAAAGCTGCCACTCCCACAGCTGCTGCTGCTGCTACTGCTGCTGCTGCTGCTACCATTATTTTTCTCTGAGGAGGGCTGGTGCAGGTTCAGATTGAGATTGGACCAGTACGAGTTGGAGAGAAAGTTATTGTAGACAGCTTTCATCTGCTCCAGGCTATCGGACACTGCTGAGTCTTCCAAGGGGATGGCAACCTCCTTACTCTCCTCCTCGTTTTTAACTGAGCTGCTTTCAAAGTCAGCCATTCGATCACTGGTCTCACTAATGTGAGACTCACTGTCCATCTCATGGCTGGAAAATTCAGCAGCAGGAGAGTTCTGGTAGCTAGGACAAGTCTTACTGAACTCTTTCTCAGGGCACGCATATTTGGCGGAGGGCTCCCCATCTGCGGCAGTTTCATCAGGGTCCATGTCTTCATCAACCAGGGCAGCTGCCTTCAATTCATCTGAAACATAGGCTGTGGTAAGGAAGAGATGCAGGGAAGGAGAGAGTAAGGGGGGAAAAATTAAGAAAGTGGAGAGGGACAAAAGAGAGGAAAGACAAGGAAGAAGAGAAGGGAAAAGGAAAAAGAAGGGAGAAAAGAAGGGGGAGAGGCAGGGAGAAAGGAAGATTGAGGAGGAAAAGAAAGAAAGGAAGTTTGAGAGAAAGGGAAAGAAAAAGAAACAAACAGTAGGAGAAAGAAAAAGGGGAGAGAGAGGAAGGTAGGGGAGGAGGCAGAAAGGACAAAAAGAAAAAAAACAAGTGTTAGTAGCTGCTAACCTTATCTAGCATATTTTTTTTCTTCACTTTAAACTCAGCAAGCAAGACAGGCACTTTTTTTTTCTTTTTGCAAAACTAAATAGTTAAAATGTGGTGTTTCTTCAGACCAAAAAAAAATTCTGCTCTTCAAACATAATTTGCCACCTTATTCTTCTCAAGGGGCAACAGCTTGAAATTAAAACTAAATTTGAAATTAATGAAGCACATTCTGGAGGTGGCATTCATTTCTAAAGTAATAAATTACTTGTATCAACCTCAGAGACAGCAGTTCCTGTCTGTCAATTAATATGTCTTATGCTTCTTCTACCCCTAATGCATTTCTTAACAGACAGATTCACAATTTAAATTAAGCAAGCATTTTTAACTCATTACATTTTGAGACTCAATCTTTAATAAATATAAAGTACAAAAACATCAATAAAATTTTCGCAAAGTAAAAAGAAAGTACATCAATTACAGTAAATTAAAAACAAGATTTCATGGGTTTTTTTCTTCCTTCTCCTGGAACAGCAGGTAATGTGGAAGCTTATAATAACTCTGTAATAGGAATGGGAGCATATTGGTTATAGATGGAATGGAAGACCCTATTCTCCTCTGAACATCCTGTTCTCCCTTGCCACACAAAAAGCCATGCAGAATGATGTCAGGAGAAGTTCAGGAAAATTGGTATGCAGTGCTCATTCTTGCTGTATAAATATATACAAGACCTTCCAGTGGACCTTACAAATGTCAAAGTGTTTGCTCTTTAGACTACTTTGTCAATATTTACTCAGCATAAGCTACACAGACACCCAACAGGGATCCTGTCTTCTTGGAAGTAATGCAACCAGTGATGGAAATCTCACATACTCTTCTTGAACAGGGGAGGCAGGGACTGCCTTCTTTCAGGCAGTTTTCCTTAGTCATACTCCGCCAGCATTTTACCTACAGCACATTCATCCAGAGGAGCAGAGTCTGCAGAGACTTGCTTGGAGAACACAGTAATGGAGCAAGCTGATTAGTTTTGCTTTTCTTTGTTTTTATCCCTATCTTGAGCAACCATCACCCTTCAGAGCAGCCTCAAAGGGAAGGACCCTTGTCCTCACACCCACCTATCAGAATTAGGAACCACTTAAAGTTTGGACATCAGGCTGCTTTCATTGGCTTGACTAGCTACCATCTCACTCAAGGAAAAGCAGGTATATATGCATTTGGTGTGGGCTGGGGCTTCTGGGGTGTTTATTTTTCACAGTGATTTAAAAAAAAAAATTAGCACTCAGAGAGAGAAAGCAAAAGCTGACTTTGGGGGAACAGCGAACCACAAATAGGCAAGATGTGCCATCCTAAAAGCAATTTCACTTTTGGGGTGGAGGGGAATTGTTCTCACTATGATGTAATTTTCTTATAGCTAAACAGACACACTAGACTTCATTTCATTATTGTTTCATTCAGTTCAGTCTTGATTTATGTCAGAATAGGGCTGGACTTTGAGTTTCTGGGCCAGAACCACAATCCCTGGTAATTACTGGGTCATGATTCAGAGAATACACCTGATCTAATAATATTTGAATGGGGATCAAGGGGAGAGAAAATCCTGAGGTTACTGCAAAGATGGCATGGTATAAGGAGAAATGTATGCGATCTGAAAATCAGAGGACCTGTGCTCAAATCTCAACTCTGTTACCGCCTGTGTGACCTTGGACAAGTCATTACATTGCTAAGGACTTTCTCATCTACAAAATGAAAAAGTTGCTTCAGTGGAGTAATGGCTAAGCAAATTGTGGTACGTGAATACAATAAAACGTTACTTTGCTATAAAAAATGACGAATATGAAGAATTCAAAGATAATAATTCAAAGAGTCATGGGAAGATTCATATGAACAGAATGAATTAAGCAGAACCAGAAAAACAATAAAAAAATAAATTAAATAAAAATAAATAAATAAATGGCTACCACAAATGGAAACTGAAAGAAAAAATAACAACAAAAAAAAACAACAGAAACCGAAAATTGTGTAAGTATAATGAACAAATATGATGCTTTACAGAGGTAGGGAAAGTGGAAGCCTGTGAGTATGGAACACTGCATATACTCTCAGTCTTGAGTGATATGTTAATTCAACAGTACTTCCTTTTATCCCTCTTCTTTTTAAATTTTGGTACGAGTTGCCCATGGGTAAGGGAGGGGGAAACGATATATTCAGAAATGAAGGTGACATAGAAGAAAATATATTGATAAAAAGGAAAAACTTTAAGGAGAAAAAATACAAGGTTTGTCTCAGTGACCTCTAAGGTCCCTTCCATTTTGAAATTCATGATCCTTACTGGGTCAGGAGCTCAGAATCAAATCACAAAGATGAAGGCTTGTTAAACATTTCTCTGAAAATCAATTCTAAAAGTCCTACCTTTCAAATCAATTCAACAGTCTTTACAGAGGACCTACTATGTGTTGTGTGTCATCCCCAGATGAGGGCTACCTCATTTATGTGAGTTATCTGTCTAGGGAGACAGGGTGGATTTTAGGTTCTGTTTAAGGCAATCACTGAAGCCATATGTACTTATAGATTACAAAAATAAAATAAAATGGCAAAAAGTATTCTTCTTGCAGAGCTGCAGCCAAAATATATGGGGAAATCTTCTGCGTGCCCCAAGATAAGTAGGCCTGGTTCATACTATGAATACAGTCATTTAAAAATCAAAACAAACCAGCTCTTCCCTCCCTCTACTCCCCCTACGCAGAGAAATAGAAACCTCTCTCAATCGTTTGCATAGCTTGCTATATCTCAGAGCAAACTTCTGGAAATTTGCTGTACTACACTCCACAGAAACGAGTTTAGGATGTGACAGGCAGAACAGGCAAGAGCCAATGGAAAATGCCAAATGACAGAGTTCGAGCAGCATCTAGTCGGGTCTGAATGACATACACTGCACCTCTCCTATAATCCTTCTGAGAGGGGATTAGATCAGGGGTGAGTCTGTGTTCAACAAGATGCAGTACAATATTTGGAAGGAAATGAACTGGATTCCAATGTGCATAACACTTCTATTAAATGCCTTTTTTTTAAAAAAATTATTATTATTTTATAAATAACAATAAGTCACAGGAAGCAAAGGAAAACAGAATTGCCATCTGCCTAGTTCATGCTTATGGAGGGTTTGGAGGAGATTCTCGTCCTTTGTAAACAGTTATTAAAGCTGTGTTCTTTACTCCTGATCTCCCTGCATGCTGGGATCTGCTCGTCAGGACTGCCACTTCACATCACCGGCTTTTTCTTCTTTACCCCAGTCACACCTAACCAATGGACTTGAACTATCCAGGGTGGATACGACTACAGCAACCTCAGCAACCACCCCCTGCTCTTCCTTTCACCCCTCCCAATCACCACCATCTGGGACCATGGGAAAAACAATGGTTGGTGCAAGTAATGACAGATCCTGGGAAGGGATGGGGGGCAGGGGGACTCAAAGTGGCATGAATTTCAAAAACATAAAAGGAAACCCTAATCCTTGCTGGCATATTCTCACCCTTTCCAAACCAGTCACAAATGAGATGTACACTGAACAAAATACTGTTAAACTCGCATAAGAATGAGTGCACAATTCAGCAAGTACCTCCAAAACACCTCCTATGTGCAAGACACTGGCCAGGTTCTAGGGGACAGAAAGATAAAAAAGCAAAAACAGTCTTTGCCCTCAAGACTTATGTTTTACTGGAGAATGTTCTCAGAAAGGGAGCTACATAGGGGCTGTTGAACTGGCTATAATCCAGAAGGTTGGGACCATTTCTACTTTTATGTGGAAATTAATATGGAAAAGAAAAAAAAAAAGACCAAACAGCAGGGTAGTTTGGTGGGAAGAAGAATGGGTTTGGAGTTGAGGGGCATGGGTACAAATCCAGCCTTTATTATGCTTAAATAAAAGTTATTTTATTTCTCACATGTAACTTTGGGTAAAACCCCTCCATTTTTTCAACTGTAAAATGAAGAGTTTAGATTTGATGATTTCTAAGGTCTCCTTAGCTCTAAATTCTATGATACTCTGACTTTAATGTTTTCCCTGAGAAGGATGTTTACATAAATGTAATAAGCAACATTACTGTTGCTTATTATTATTGTCATTTTAATAACAATAATAGTTATTATTGTAATTTTTCAATGACTGGATCATAAGTTTCAAGCTAGAAGAGACAGAGAGGAAGGAAGGAAGGAAGGAAGGAAGGAAGGAAGGAAGGAAGGAAGGAAGGAAGGAAGGAAGGAAGGAAGGGAGGAAGGGAGGAAGGGAGGAAGGGAGGAAGGGAGGAAGAGAGGAAAGACATTTATTGAGCACCTACTATGTACCCTCTAGGTACTATTATTATTATTATTATTATTATTATTATTATTTTGGGCAGCTAGGTGGTGCAGTGGATAGAGCACTAGTGCAGGAGTCAGGAGGACCTGAGTTCAAATCTCACCTCAGACACTTGACACTCACTAGCTGTGTGATCTTGGGCAAGCCACTTAACCCCAATTGCCTCATCCTGGGTCATCTTCAGCCATCCTGATGAATATCTGGTCACTGGATCCAGATGGCTCTGGAGGAGAAGTGAGGCTGGTGCCCTTGCACAGCCCTCCTTCACTCAAAACAAAGTCAAGTGCAAGTCATGTCATCATTTCTCTGATGGCATGGTCTTCTTCGGCAATGAAGGACGAACACATACACATTATTATTATTTTACAGGTGAGAAAACTGAGGTCAAAAGAGGTTAAATGATTTTCCCAGGGTCACAAAGCGAGTAAGTATATGAGGCAGAATCTGAATTCAAATCTCTCTGACTACAGACCCAGCACACTTTACACTATACCATCTAACTGCTGAAGAAGTATGTAGTGTAACTTCCTCATTTAATACATGGGGAGAAAACTTGGGCTCCAAGAGACTAAGAGGGTGGTATGCTCCTCATTACATAGCAATCTGTCACCTGATGATCAACCATCTGATATGAGCAAAATAGAAGTCTTAGAAGCATAAATAATAATAATAAATCACTTCCTTCCATTTACATGGCACTTCGTGGTTACAAACCACTCTGCATATATGATTTCATTTTACCTTCAAAAGAGCCTTGTGAGGTCATCAAGGCCAAGACTATTTTCTCCTTTTTACAGATAAGGAAACTTCCAACTCAGAGAGGTGGATAACTTGCCCAAGGCCACATAGGGAACAACTTTCTGACCCTCAGGAAGCCCAAATGGTGGAATGGATGAGAGACTGATGTGTTGAGGAAAAGTGGTTGTTTGGAACAGAGGCATTCTCTGATCACTCCAACTTAATGCACCCATTCCTTCCTCAACCTTTCTGACTAAGATTGTCTTAGCAATTAATCATATGCTACCTAGTCAAATACTTTCTATTGTTGTCTTGAGCTGTTATTCAAATCTCCTACTGTTGGTTACTTTATCAAATGGGTAACTAATTCATTTGTTTAATTTATTTATCATAAACGAAATATATAAGAACATGGACCTAAATCTAAAAAACTCATGTTCTGGTGGGGTTGTGATCAGTACTCATGGAAGAAGTATTCACATAAGAAGATCACACAATACCATCAAGATATATCATTATAAAAATGTTATCCCTTTCAGCAAATGCAAAGCAAAATTTGGAGAAAATGTCTAAATAAAAAGTAAAAATTCAAACCACTTTCATTTTTATTAGAAAAAAATGATATATCAAAGTAAAATCAATAATAATTGCTGTTTAACTATTCGCATTTCTGTGTTGTGTGCTGAATGCTAGGGCAGCTAGGTGGCACAGTGGATAGAGTGCTAGGCCTGGAGTCAGGAAGACTCATCTTCTTGAGTTCAAATCTGGCCTCAGAAATTTAGCAGCTGTGTGACTCTGAGCAAGTCACTTAACCCTGTTTGCCTCAGTTTCTCATCTCCAAAATAGCTAGAGAAGGAAATGGAAAACTACTCCAACTCTGTTTGCCAAGAAAGCCCCAAACAGAGTCATGAAGAGTAGGACATGACTGAATAAGCTGGGTTCTAAGGTTCTGAAGGGCTGGGGACACTTCTTTCCTTATACATCTTTATATCCCACCCCACCCCCCCAAGCACAGAACAAAGAGCTTTACAAATGGGCACATGGGGATTCATTGATTAGAGATGGATGCAATTTGGAATGTGATTGGAGGTTGCTTCTAGCTCTGGGGTTATTATTCAGAATGATAATTTAGATTTGTGGATGGCTTCATATTTTCTAATTGCTTTCACATCTATCACATCCTATCTATCCAGGCCACTGTCAATTACGCAGCCATCAAGACTGAGGATTTAAAACTGGAAAAATTTTCAGAGATCATCTAGTCTGAGGGTTTGTAACCTGGAATATATAACCCCAGGGGATATAAGAAGCTTGTCAAGGGGGTATGAGAGCACTTGGTAAATAACTATATCATTCTATTGAAATTAGTAAATCTCTATTTCTTCTGTGCACGTGCATGGTAAATTAGAATTTATTTCCTTTTATATGGAACAGGTGCATGGGAAGATTTACTGGAAGCCAAGGGGATACCAAAAAAGGATGGGACCCTCTCATCTCATATGACTCTCATTTTTAAGGATGAGGAAATTGAGACCCAGAAAAGTTAGATGATGGGACCAAAGTCACAGAGGCAGTAAGTGGCAGAGGTGCACTTGGAATTAGAGTCATCAAACTAGAGTTCTTTCTACACAGGCAGTTGGATGGTCCAGTGGAAAGAGTGGTGGGTCATCTGGAACTAGCTCTTGTTCATTCTTTGTTCTCAAAGAGGACCAGTGACATGAGGAGGTTGATGTCTTGACTTGCAAGTGAGTTGGATTTAAGTGAGGCAGAGCCATGCAAAGTCATCAGTCAACCAGTCTTGAGTGATATTACAGCCTCAGACACACTGTCTAACTGTT
This sequence comes from Notamacropus eugenii, assembly GCF_028372415.1. Lineage (NCBI taxonomy): Eukaryota > Metazoa > Chordata > Mammalia > Diprotodontia > Macropodidae > Notamacropus > Notamacropus eugenii. The sequence continues at coordinate 456,885,976 of NC_092872.1, read as the reverse complement.
TGACCCTGGGCAAGTCACTTCACCTCTATCTGCCTTCATTTTCTAAACTATAAAATTAGGATTATAATAGCACCTATATCCCAGAGTTGTTGGGAGGATCAAATGAGATAATATTTATAAAGTACTTAGCATAGTGTCTGACACATAGATGAGCTTAATAAATTAAATGTTTGTTTCCTCCTTCTATCTATGGCACAGCTGAAAGTCATATATATCTCTCTCTCTTTCTCTTTCTCTGTCTCTCTCCCTCTCTGTCTCCGTCTCTGTCTCTGTCTCTCTCTCTCTCTCACACACACACACACACACACACACACACAGTCTCACAGTGAAGCTCTTTGGACTTGACCTTTTAAAATCAGAAGACAGAAATCTTGTCCTCAGGGGCAAGGTGAAGAAACTAGGTATCTTCAGTGATCTCTTACTGATGTTGCATTTCCTAGTTGTCTTCTGCACTAAAATTTCTACCTAAACAATATATTAGCATTTGCTTTTAATAAATAAAATTTACACCTTTGCTGTACTATCAAGTAGATGGAGCAGCTGGGTTGTGGGGGAGAAAGCTCCCATTCAAATAAAATCAGCAGCTGCAAAAAGACCCAAAGAAATATGGACGAGAAAAGACTAGCAAGCAAGGAGTTGATTGGGGTGGCATTTGTTCCATTTTCCCCCAACTTGCTCAGTTGCTAAAGTTCCTCTTGGAAAAGTGAAGTCTCTGCTGAATTGCTAATATCAGCTTCGTTCTGTAACATTCCTGCTCTTTTTTCTTTTTTTTCCTTGCTCAAAATAAAAAGTAAATGCTTGGAACAGCAAGACAGCAATAGAACCCTTCCCTCATGCCTAGGGTGTGTTTTTAGACAACTGGATGATCAGAGGAATTTAGCAAGAGCAGAAATGAGGGAGATGATTTTCTAAGAATGCTTTTTCATGAGAAATAAAATAGCCTCCCACAACTCCTCATGTGCCAAGCTCAACACCCCACCCCTTCTACAGTACTCCCTCCAAATCCCACCACTTACATCTAACTCATTCTAAGCAAGAGCACAGAAGGGAGGGGCACCAAAGCTAAACTGGCCAACACAGAGCTTTTACCAAAGTCACACAAAATTGACTAAATTACACATGAAGTGTAATAGTAATAAATATTGGCACTTACATTTTATAGTGCTTTTGGTCACAAAATGATTTTTATGACAGTATCTTATGACATCCCCATAACAATTTGGTGTGTTAAAATATTATCATCTCCCAAATTTAGTGATGAAGAAACTGAAACCCAGAGCCCTGAGGGTCAATGGGAAAATGGGTTCAAAGCCTTTCTCTGCCATTTCCTATGACTTCAGGAAAGTTACTTAATGACCCTGGGTTTCAATGTCCATATGCATGATTCAACTAAATGACCTCTAAGGACCAATCCAGGTCTTGAACTGTGATTCCATATGATTCCTACTTATTGCCAAAGGCCACATGACAAGTTCAAGGAGGGGCCAAGGTTCAAATACAAGTCTTCTTAAACAGAAGGTTCTAACAAGTGATATAGCAGTCTTGCAGCAGCAGGTTTGTCTTAGGCATGTTGGGAACAGCATCTGTGTCACAAAGGACACTTAAGTACTATCAAAGTTTCACATTGATGGTTCATGGACTAGGTAAATGCCAGGCCACTGACTGTCACCACCCACCAATGGGAAACAGCTATTGTTGCTTGAGTTGTGGACATTGGGGAATGTGAGCATATCTGAAAATTGACAAATCCATCCTGCTGCATCTAGAGAGAGGTCAGGAAGTGGCAGCTCCCTCATTAATATTTATTATAATCATTAACTAAACTGAAACACTAGATAAAAAGAAATTAACACTTTTCCTATAAATACATAACAGTAAGTTGAGGCGTAACAGAATGCATTTTTATGAAAGTGGGAATTACCTTCATCCCCAAGTCATGGAACACCTTCCTGTACTGGTGAGATATGAGCTGCTCTGTCACTACTAGAAACCATGTGAAGTATATGATGAGAACACTCACGGTAAAGGATGGTATGAGTATACTTGGGTAGGTGGGTAAAGAGAAAGAAAGACAGCACCCTTCAATGAGAGGTTCTATAAAGAAATTTTAAAATCAACCCTAACATTTGTTTTTATCCACAATTTGGGGAGAACAACTGAGTACCACATATATACACATGCATACACATATATGTATGTATCTAGCTATAGCTATATACATCTACCTCTCTTCAACATTTTCTTGAAATTTTCATAATAATATTATTTTTGTTCTATTGTATTTTTATTATTTCATTAAATACTTCCCAATTACATTTTAATCTGGTTGGGTTGCTTATTTGAGAGTATTGTGGACCCTGTGCCCTATATTTGACACTTCTGTTCTAGCCTAATTTTTGTTTGTTTTTTTGTTTTATTTCATTGTTTGTGCCTGGACTCTAATCCTAATATTAGCTATCCTCTCAGTTTTGAATAACCTGAAAATTTGACAAGCATCTATTCAAGTCCTTGATAAAAATGTTAAATTTGGCACAGAGTAAATAAAGCTCACAATCCTCAGGGTATTCTATTTGCGACATCCCTGAAAATTGACATTAACCAGTTAATGAACTGCTTTGGGGGTCCAGTTGCTCAACTCATTCCAATGCACCTAATGGTACTATGATTTTGCCCACTGCTCTCCATATTGACTTCAAGGGTAACAGGAGAAATTTGTTAAGGGAAATGGAGATCTTCCTCTTCTTCTCCTAGTATCTTGGGTGCCAGTTCACTGCTTGGCTCAGCTAAATGTAGAAAGACTCCTTACAGGAAGTTTGGCTGTACAGATGAGGTTAAGAGGGGTTCAGGGGAGGGGTAGCAACCCATAAAACAGAGAAAAACTCAAAATGATCCTTAGTGCAATGTACAGAAGAAAAGTTTTCCCAAATAAAACTCCCACTTGCTTCCTTCTCCCCTTTCTTCTCCTAACAAAGCAATATCCAGCATATGCCTCTCTCCCCACTGAAGTTATTCTCTGATCTACCAGTCCTTCAGAATATATAGACATATCCACCTAAGGGAAGGTGAAGGAAGAGGGAGAGAAGAGAAGAGACGAAAAAAAAAGAAAAGGAGAGGAAAGAAGGGGAAGAAAATGAAAGTAATGTGAATTATATGAAACAAAAATACAAAGGAAATAAAAGGAGACTGGGCAGCCACAGTTTGGAGGTTTATGACTGTTCTTCAAGGGGCAGAGGGAGGAACTAGGTGAGAAGAAGAGAAAAAGAGAAGAGTCGGGTGTGTACAATTGGTGTCCACTGGAAAAACTGCCACCTCTCAGTCCCTCCCTTCTTGACCCCATTGCCAGACTCTTTCCCCTGGAATTCTACAGGTCATAGTTTTTAGAGGAAGGCACAGAAGAGTATTTTTAATGATTACCTTTTAAAAAATAATAGTTTGATAAATGTAAATTTTGATCCCAAAGAAAGTTACAATAATCTTTCACTATGAAAAAAAAAGAGAAGAGGATCATAGGAGAAGATGAGTTGGGTTTTCAGCTGTAGCTGACATGAACCCAGAACTTTCTCAAATATTCTCATAACACACAACACTGAGTAAAGGAAAACATCATGAGGACCTGGTACACGGACTCCATTTCCATAATCCCTAGCATTCCTAAGGCACAGTATCCATTTTCCCCAAATACTTCCACATTTAGTATCTATCCCATTTACAAAAATCCTGTGAAGTTAGCAATGTCCATCTCACTATTCCCATTCTATAGATAAGGACAGTTCTTTAAACAAAGATAACAAAGATTAATTATCAATAGTTCAATTAATATTCTTACATAGATAAAAAAAAATTACATGGATTTTTTTACCATCATCTAGCCCTTTTCTGATTACTGTTACAATTGAAACCAATTATGGTCAAAAACAGATTTTTAGCTTCAAGGGACCTCAAACTCCATCAAGGGTCATCGTTTCATTTTATAGAGGAAGAAAATCAAGGACAGAGAAGTTAAGTGACTTACCCAAAGTCTCACAGGCAATAAGTGGTCAGAGCCAGGCTAGGTCCTCTGGGTACAAAGCCAACATTCCTTCCATGAATCACAAGAGTGCTCCATTATACTAAGGACTACTTTGAGTTTTTCTCTGCTTTTCCTTCCCATGACTCCTCTCCCAAACTTACCTATGCAGCCAAGTATCTTTAAGAGTCTCTCCATATTTAGGTAAGTCAAGTGGTAAACTGGTACCCAAGATATTAAAAGAATAAGAAGACTCCCAGTTCCCCTAACAATGTTTCTACTGTTACCCTTGAAGTCAAGATGGAAAGGAACAGGTAAGATTAGATATACTGGAATGTATTAGTTAATAAGACCCCAAAAGAAATCCATTAATGGGTTAATGTCAATTTGTAGGATCTCTCAAATACAGTACCCTGGAAAAGGTAAATTTTACTCTGTGCTATAGTAAAGATTTTGGTCAAGGATTTGGATAGATGGCATTGCTTGTCAAATTTTTAGGTAATTCAAAACTTAAAGTAGAGTCAATATATGGGATCAGAATCCAATGGCAAAAAAAAAAAAATAGACTAGAACATAGCCCACAATACTCTCAAGTGAGCATCCCAATCAGATCAAAATGTAACTAGAAAATATTTAACAAAAGAATGAAAATAGAATAGAATAGATTTAATGTTAATATTTCTTTTTCTATGCCAAAATACAGCTCACAGAAATCCTCATGTATGGCTTACAGATTAGTGATCCTCATTTCTATTTGAGTTTGATATCGCTGGGCTAGTATGATGGGCCAAATCAAATAAAGTGAAATTTAAAAGAGACAAATCTAAAGTTCTACACACGGGATCAAAACACGAACTTCAGAAATACAGGCTAGATAACAATGCCTGTGAAAAAGGATGTGAGGGGGTTAGGTTACTGAAATTCAATATGAGTCAACAGTGTGATTCGGCTGAATTAAGTCCAGGCTGAATTAAGAGATTCTTTGTGTCCAGAACAAGGGAGGTAATAGTTCCAATGAAATCCAACTCAATCAAGTCGCATCTGGAATACTGAGTCCTATTCTGGAAACCATATTTTAGGAAAGACACAGAAAAGCTGAACTATATCTAGAAGAGGATGACCTAGCTGATACAAGGACAGAAAGAACTGGAGGGATGGCCTGAATCAAAGAAAACAAGGAGCACTAGGTAGCTATCTTCAAGTATCTGAAAGGCTGTCATGAAGAATGTTTAGATGTATTCAACTCTGTCCCAGTGGGTAGAAGTAGGATCTGTGATTAGAAGTTGTAGAAAGAGAGATTTAGACTTAATATAAAGAGGAAATTCCTAATATTTAGAGCTATTCAGAAGTGGAATGGCTTGGCTAAGAATAAAATGGGTTGCCTTTCACCGGAGGTTTTCCAGTATAGGTTGGATGATCCTCTGCTGGGAATGTTACAGAAAGGGGATTTCAGTTAAGTATGAGTCACACTAGATGGCCTCTGAGGTCCCTTTCAGCTATTAGGTTCTGGAATTCTGTGGGTACAATCTCTGTTTGTGGGAAAATAAGAACTGAATAGAATGAGATCTGCTGGGGCTAAAATATGCATGGATTTGATAATAACCACATTGATGAAACCACAAATCCACAAAATTATCAAAATTCAACTGAGACCAAAGAATGTTAAAGGACTTATCTAAGGTAATAGAGCTAGTTATCAATAAATTTAGGGCTAGAAACCAGTGCTACTGATTTCTAAACAAGTATTTCTTTTCATTAAACTTCCTGCAGACGCCTTGTACATCTATTAAAGTCAGTAAGACCTCCAAGAATGTAGGGGCAGGACCAATATTTTCATGACAACTATTTAAGTGAGGTTTTACCATACAAAACTAGATTTACTGTGGGATCAGTGAACATCACACAGGTATCCCAAGAATGTTCAGTACCTCATCATCCTTATAGGGATTAGCACCATCAATTACCTCTTAGAAATTGAGAGTTCAATGCCAGTGTAGTCTAGAGTTGGCCATACCTGGTAGTTGCTTGAGATTTCAAAAGAAACCTTTGGTAAGAAAGTACCACTTTTTCTTAATCAGTCAACAAACAGTGCAATAACTGGAAGAGTTGAGACTTTGGATAGTGGTCCAGGGCAAAACACACAGGGTAGGGTGCAACAAGGGACATTTAAATATTTCTGAAATAATGAATCATATTTTAAATATTGGAAAATTCCACTCTCCATGACACTTAAATCTGTCCACATCTTATCTCTGATCAGTCACTTTGCCTGTGATAGCTCAGTGATAGCTCAGTCTCGGGGATATAGTACCACAAAGGTGCAATTTTCAAACCTTGTCTTAGAATGTTAAAAATACTTTGCTCTGCTCTGGTGGTTGGAAGTAAGGAGCTCTAAGTTCTAATCTAAAATCTGCATACATAAAGTATTATTGACTAGCTTTATGACCAAAGTTATTTAACTATGTGACCTTGGGCAAGTTACTTTCCTCTCTGGGCCTCAGTTTCCCCATATATAAGACAAAAGGCTTAAACTAGATGACACTTGAATTTCTTTTCATCTCTTAACATTCTATGAAATTCTAAATGTCCTTTGTTCTCTTGTGAATCTCAGAATTATGGAGACTCTTGGAGGCCATCTAGTTTAATTTGTACCCTTGAACAGGAATTCTTCCTTTAGTACTGAGCCCTACCTAGAAGGCTCCCTGTGAAGAAGGACCTAATACCTTCCAAGGCAGCCAATTCACTTTTAGGTCACTAAATTGTTAGTAAAGTTTTTGTTTATTTGTTTCCTGCCTTATTAGAGAAGAAAAGAGGAGCTAGAGATACCCAGAATGAACCAATGACAACTGGTTTTGTTTAAAGAATAAGGCCGAGAGGTGCCAATCCATCTCAAGATGGAAGAGCCATGAGCCAGTCATGACAGCAAAGCCGCCTGGACAAACAGAAACCGAAGAGGAGGACCAATGAGGTTCACCTTTAGAGTACATGATCCTCTCTGGGCATTTGGACAAAAGTCTCATCTTATTAGAAATGACTGGAACCAACCCACCTATTGTGTTTTATTTCCATAACTATACCACCTCTTTCTCCTAGATGAGAAGTTTATAACCTGGCTTCCACTAACTTGCTTTAATTTTTTTATAACTACATATCAATATAATTGATTTCTGTTGCAATCCTATGTATTTTCTTTTATGTATTTATACATGTTATTCTGAAAAGGGGATGGTAGATTTCACCAGACTGCCAAAAGGGTCCACAAAACATGAAAGATAGCTATCTTAGACACTCCAGCCCTCTCCAAGCCAAGACCACAAACAAAATAAAACAAAAATTATGTACAGGTATACCTCACCTTAACTCCAGTTAACATTCAAAAATTTAGCTTTGCAAAACAAGTAAATGAGGAGATAATTATTATTTTTACAGAAAGATTCATTGCTGGAGAAAAGAATTTGCCATAGGGCTCCTTGAGATAGCTGGCTCCCAGGTGCCTTTAAAATTTGTATAGGAGTTTTAAAAATCAGTTTTCATAGAACTTTATTAGAGCCACATATTCTGAATAAAGTGAAATTGGGCTTGTGTCATTACTTCCTTCTTAGTCAAGGTGCTCAGTCAGTCAATAAACATTTATAAGCACCTACTATGTGCCAGGTACTGGGCTAAGCTCTGGGGATAGAAAGAAAAGCAGAAGATAGTTCCTGCCCTTGAGGAGCTCACAGTGTAATGGTCAGTTTCATCCTTCACAGCATCACAGGATTCAGAGCTAGAAAGGAACTTTAAGATCTCCTAGTTCAATACTCTCATTTTACAAATGGAGAAACAGAGATCCAAGGAAATTAAGTGATCTACCCAAGGTCACACAAGTTGTTAGGCATTTGAATTTAGGTCTTCTGAATCCAGACCCAATGCTCTTTCTACTACATTATCCTCAGGTGTGATGCCATTACACACACACACACACACACACACACACACACACAGATAAACACATATATATACATATACATACATATGTACATATACATACATAAATATATACATGCATGCATATATATATATATATATATATATATACATACACTCTGTATTCCCTTGGAAGCAAAGCTGGAGACCAGCTCTTGGCACACACAGCCTGAGATAGCTGTTCCCTTCTGAGGCAGCTAAGCATGGGTGAGGGGACTAGAGGAAAAGGGGTCAGAGGACTATATGCTGCTTCTGACCTATACATCAAGTTTTCCCCATCCCTGCTCTCTCTAAGTGATCCTTTCAATACCAAAAAACCTGGCTCTTTAAAGAGCCAGGAAGAAGGAAAGAACAGAGAAATAAGGACATAGCATATAGCAGGTTGGCCGATGGGGTCCTGATTAGGAAGGCATGTGATGGGTGCAGTGTTGATGTGGGACTTTTTTCTTTTTCCAAAGAGTTAAGATATGGCAGAAGGAAATGAATGATGGAGCAGGAAGGCTAAGCTAAACACGCACTGGGTAATACCACAGTGATTAGATTGAGTTGTTGGACCTCTGTTCATGATATTAAATAGGCAGCAGGAAGAGAAAATTGGTTTTAGAGATGGAGAGCTAAAAGCTGGCGCCCAAGAGACTGAGCATGCCAATGGGAAATTCCCATTGCACCCATCCATCCATGGTTGGGAGAGAGACTAAATGGTCTTTGCAGTAGTGATGGCGGCTCTGAACATTGGGGAATAGCTTATCGATGTCAACTCAGGTCTCTGTAACAGACAGTGTGGAAGGCCTCTTCAGAAGTAGTGCTCAGTATGGTGCTTCTCTCCCCTTTGAGGCAACACAGCATAGAGAAAAAACATCTAATGACCGGCCCCAGACGGTGGAACTAGAATGATGTCATGGAGTTGGAAAGAAGCGAATACAGGGGCCATACAACTTCCTAAAAACTGGAACTCTCTAAAAGTAGAATGGGAGAGGTAGTGCCCCTGTCCTCAACTGGAGGTCTTTGTACAAAGGCTAGATGCCAAGTTCTTGGTCATTTTGTAGAGGGGACTCTGGTTCAGGTTAGAAACAGGCTAGTAGATGTCCAAAGTCCCTTCTGGCTTGAAGATTCTGTGCATCTCAAGTCAGAGAACTTGTTTTCAGGCTCTACTTACTACTCATGACTAAAAAAAGAATGGGCCTACTTGAGAAATAATGAGTTCCCCCATTACTAGAAATTACCGAGCAAGAATTGGATGAACCCTTGTTAAGGGTGTAGCACTGTGCTTGGCTTTACCAATGCTTGTTGACTGAATGATTGTAGATGAAATTATAGAGAACATTCTTTTTCAGATATAGATTGGACCAGATGAATGCTGAGACTCTTTTCAGTTTTTATATTTGGTGATTTTGAGAAATCACATCACTTCCCTGGGCCTTGGCTTCCCCATCTGTAAAATTAGAGGGTTGGGTCTCAGGAGAAGGGGAATAAGGAGAGAATTTGGAACTCAAAATTGCTTTTAAAAAATGAATGCTAAAAATTATTTTTACATGTAATTGAGAAAAAATAAAATATTATTCAAAAAGTAAATAAATAAAATTAGAGGGGTGGATCTCTGAAGTTCCATCCAAGTCTAAATCCTATCCTATGATTTCAGAGTGGAATGCTCACTGCCTCCCAAAAGGGAGGGTTTCAGTACCCTATTAGACAATTAGTATAGGCCATCTAACTAAGTACTGACTTCTGGAGTAAGCCAAAACAGAATTTGTAAAACCTCAAAGAAGCAAATTATTTGGATATGAAGGAAGAAAAGAAGGGGAGGAAATGAAGAGCAGAATGGTATAATGGGAACAGTACTGCACTTGTAATCAGAAAGATGTAGGGTCAAATACTGTCTCACAATATAGCCTGCTTATATAGCAGCTTTATAGCCTGCTTACTGGCTATATGATCCTAGGAGAGATAGCTAATTTCTTTGTGTCTCAGTTTCCACATCTGTAAAGCAAGGGGGTTGCACTCAATGTTCTCTAAGGTCCCTTCTAGCTCTAAATCTAGAAATCTATGAAATGCTGAGTGACACAATGATGGTCAGTGCTTCTCTTACAGGATGGCTGGTTCAGCACCCCACACTGGGAGAAGAAACTCCTCCAAGATTGATTACATGGCCCACTGGTGAGGTCAAGAATATTAATTTTGTACATGTTAATTTGATGTAATGTGCATGATGAATGCTTGTTTAGTTGGATATTTTTGCGTTAATAAAACCCCAGCTTTTTCATGGCAGTAAAAGCTTGGCATTAAGTTATTGAAGAATGCAGCCTGGGAGGCTGTGACAAGATCACATGCCAGCAGAGTAGGGGAAAGGAAGTCATAGTCGGGGATCACACACTCTCAAGCATACCCGCTTTAGCTCATCTCTCCACATAAAGGCCTATCATGACCCCAAGGAAATTCTCCAGCCATTCAAAGACAAGAGCCTGTTCTGGTATCACATCTAGAGAACACCAGTTTCAGGGGGTTGGGGGAAAAAGGAAAGCCTATTTCTCCCTCCATAGTAGAGAATTACCAGCAAGTGTATGCTGAGAGAATATTTATCATTTCCTTCTATCAGAGCAATACACCAGCCTGGCAAGATTCAGTCAATTTCCCCCTAGAGCAACTATAAAGTGTTGCTAAGGTGTGGCTGGTGCTCTTCTGCTTCTGATCACTGACTAAAGAGAAAAGGCATCTTCTAGAACATGGAAGGAACTGGGAGATTTTAGAGATGAAAGCAACACTGGAGATCAGAGTCCCTAATTTTACAGAGAAAAAAACCAAGATGCAAAGAAAGAGCTCAAGTTTACACAGGTATTAAGTATTAGAACCAGAATTCAAATTCCATATTCAATGTTTCTTATTACTCTGTATTATATACTAAAACTCAATTCAGTTCAATAAACATTCATCAAGCACCTACTACATGCTAGGACTGTGCAAAGAGCTAGAGTACAAATAAAGAAAAGAGACAGTCCCTGTCCTCAAGGAACTTACAATCTGAAAGGGGAAGCCAACACACAAAAGGAAGCTGAAAAGGGAGAGGGAGTGGGACTTGGAAGTACCCAGGACAGAGGCACGTTATTATGAGAGGAAGAGTGGAGTGGTTGACAGAAAATGATGTTACCAGGAGGGCTGAAAGGAGTTAGTGCCAGTATCTTTGCCGAGAAATCCCATAAGAGTCACAAAGAGTTGGATAGGGTTGAAAAATGACAACGCAACTCCAACAGTCCTCCACTCTCAAGCTCTCTGTTCAGAGGAGAGAGGCAAGCGAGGAGGAGTTGAAAAAGTATATCAAAACTTGAGTCATTCTTTGTGGTGATAAGATTCAAAGTGATCAGTTTATCCTAAGTAAAAAGTCTCCACTTGTTCCTAGTGCCTATCTTGCACTGACTCCAATAAAAAGGAAACACAGAAAGTTGTATGATTTAACCCAATGAGAAAAGGAAGCTGGTTTTCTCATTTCTAAACCAAATCTTAAAAAAAAAAAAACAACCTAAGTCTGAACCTTGATCTAGTTTATACATCTGATCCCACCATAAAAATATCAAATAAATAGAAACATTGAAGATGTTTCTTTTTTCTTTTTCTTTTCGGTCTCAATTACTACGGAAACTTTCTCCTAAAAAGTTAGTACACACTATTAAGAATAAAGGAAGCAGAACCTGTAGAACATTTGGCTAGAGTCAGGTCAAGGCACACAGCACTGAGAGCCATCAGGACCCTGATCAAGGCAGTGACCGAAGAGAATGTCTGAGGACCAAGGCTGATGTATGGCTTCTTCATCTCAGCAGAGAGGTAGGTGGCAAGCTGTCAGTGTGGAAGGAGACATGCTTCAGTCAACATGGTCAATGTGCTGATTTGTTTTGTTTAACTGGACTTTTGTTATGAGGGAAGGTTCCACTGAGGAAGGAGAGGAAGTTGTTGGGAAATGATGCCAATGTTTGAAAAAAAATCATCAATAAAACACTTTAAAAAAAGGAAAAGGAATCCTTAAATCACTGAGGCAGAACTGCAATTCCTCTGAAGTTTGTTTAGGGTACCAAGAAGTTAAATTGTTGCACATGGTTTTATTCTAATTTGTGTTCTAGGCAGGGCTTGAATTCAGCTCCTCCTGAGTCCAAGGCTTGCCCTCTATCTACTGCCACTGTAACCTCAAGGAAGCATCAGCAATATTTTTTAAATGCTTCATATGAATCTTGAGATGACTTTAAAAAGTAAATAAAATATTTTAGGACTTTAATTTGCCTTTGTACTTATTTTACTTAAATACAAACTTACTGGATACCAATTTCCTTTCTAGCTAGAAGCAGATTCTGACTTTCCCACCACCACCTCACTTAGAGCAAGTACATGGCTGTAGCTGGATTTGTAACACCTGCCAGATCTGGCCCACTGGCAAAGACAGAGCTTATCCTCCTAGCTCAGTAAGTCTCACAACACAGTCCAGTCAAGTCAGTCAGTCACTTGATAGACAAATAATCTATCTCTAAAGTAGCCAGCAGAGGCAAAAAAAAAAAAAGAAAGAAAGAAAGAAAGAAGGAGGAGGAGGAGGAGGAGAAGGAGAGGAGGAAGAAGAGAAGAAAAGACAAGGATAATCCAAGTCTCTGGGTCAGGATCTGGCCAAACTGTGAAATAAGTGAGGTCTGTCTTTGGCAACAGTTTCTTCTCTCTTCCTGGGTCTTCCTCCCCAATCCTCAGATCTGTTGCCTCTGGGTAGAGCTTCCCCATCTAATACCCTTTCTTATCAGTCTCACACTGAAAGAGGAAAAAGAGTAGCTGGGAATCAATGGACCTCATTTTGAGTTCTGACATTGCATTAACTTGTATTGTGACCTTAGGCAAATCACTTTCCTCCCTCTAGTACCTAAACTAGCTTCTTTGTATAAAGAGAAGGTTGGAATAGATAAAATCTAAGATCCAGGCTAGCCCTGGGATTCCATAACTATGAAAAATCTGTTATTAGGGAGCTTTCACATTAGAATGCTTTTGATAAAGTAATTCATGCTAAGGTGTTAATGACTGTTATGATTAATGTTTGATACTCCCAGACACATTTGCATTTTAACAGGGGAAAATTTTTTCGCTCAAAGGAATGACTTTCTAATGGTAGAATTTCAGGTACCACTAACAGGATGCAGTAGGGGAGGGGGAGGGAAGAGATGTTAGGTCAGGAGAGACTTTCTGGTACCTTTCAAATTGTATTCCTAAATAGAAGTCTACACATCCCATTATTTCAGGTCAGTGCATAGGATTAACCAGTCTTAAGCACAGGTATACAAGATTTCCAGATGACAGGCTTTTGTAATAAGCATCTGAACCCCTATACAAACCAGTCCTTTTAATTTCTTCACTTTAGGTCATTTGCAAACTTAGCGAACTCCACATTTGAAAGACAGAGCTTTGAAAGAGGCTTGGAGGCTTTGGCTAGGACCGAGACTTGTCTTTCTTAGCAAGAAGATTTTGGGAGGCTACATGAATACGGAAAGTCAAGTAATTTGTCCTCTTTTGTAGGTGAGAAAACTGGGGCCTAGGAAAGTCAAGTAATTTGTCCAAGGTCACACAAAGAGTAACACCAGAGACAGGAATTTAAATGTCTATCCTCTGACTCAAGTCAATGATCATCCCATTACACCACACAGTATCCCCACACCAAGTCATCCTTCAGGTAAAAGAGCTAAAACTCCAACAGAACTTCTTGAAAGAGGACAAAAGGGAACAGAAGCCCCACTGCTTCCAGACTCACTAGGTACATAGCTAGAACTCATTAGATCGTCATTCTGCTTGGGAACTACAGAGTGCTTCAAAGAATCACAGACTTGGAGCTGGGAAGAACTGTGGAAGGCATGAAGTCCAAGCTTCTCGTTTTATAGATGAGGGAACTGAGACCAGAAGTGAAGGAACTTGCCCAAGGTAACACAGATGGTGCGTGTGTATGTGTCTGTGTCTGTGTCTGTGAAGAGGGATTAGAACCTAGTCTCAGCTTGGCATTCAAGGTACTTCATGATCTGGCTCCAATAATACTTGTCTAGCCTAATCTCCCATTACTCCCCTCTTCTAAAAAAGCTGCAGTACTTGCTGTCTCCCCAAAAGGCCCTTTTTCTTTCTTTTTTTCCCATCAGTACCACTGGTCATGCCAATCGCTACAACTAGAATACACTGTCCACTTCCACAGTCCACTTCTTGGTGTCCTTGGCTTCCTTTAAGACCTAGCCCAAAAACTGAGTTCTTCAGGAGGCCTTCTCTGATTTCCTTATCAGCTACTGTTTTCCTATTCAAGATACCTTGTGTTTGCTTTGTATGTTTATATATATAATATATATATATATATATATATATATATATATATTTTGTATAGGGTGTTTTGAAAGGTTTAGTGCATTTTAAAGCTCCAAGAGCTTAAAAATGCACTAAAGTTTTTGAACACCTTGTGTGTGTACATAAATACACAAATACATTTCACACATACACATATTCATGCAATCTTCCCTGATAAACTCCTCAAGCAGAGATAATTTCATCTTTATCTTTAGAACCATAGCATCTAGCAGAATGCCTAGCATATAATATGAGCTTAATGAAAGTACATGGATTGAATGCGTCACCCTTTCCCCAGCTCTGCCTGCCCACATCCTATACATCCTTCATGATCCAATTCGAATATCACCTATTCCAAGAAACCTCCCTTTGGCCTCCCTAGTTGAAAAGTGACCTTTTCCTCCTCTGAAGCCCTCTTAGGATTTTGTACCTTTTATAGTCATGAGTACATTTTACTTTGTATTCTATTTACACATTCTGCTTATTTCCCTACCTTAGTTTCTCATCTAGACTGTAAGCTATTTGAGGGAAGGGATTATGTCTTGTTCTTCTGCGTTCTCTCCCACAGTCTCCCACCTTGGTGTTTTCTTATGGTACTTACTCTGATGGATCGGTAATTTTACCACAATGGGTCCTGCCTTCACCAGTACAGATCACGACCCTTTCATATTTTATCCTGCATTCATCTCTTTCCATAAATCTTCCATAGTGAATCCATCTCAAGAACTGAGGGATTTTGGTGCGTGTGTGTGTGTGTGTGTGTGTGTGTGTATGTATGGTTTATATATGTCAGGGATTCCAATGTAGTATTTAGGCTGGCCATTTCTTTTCTCTCTTTGCCATTACAAGACCAGCCCACTTCTTTTTCTGAACATATATTTCTTCAATAACAACAGGCTACATGCTATTTACACTCCCTACACATCTTTTTATTGTCATTTGGGTTACCTGTAATTTTGATTCTGCTGAAACCAGAGTTCAATGACTAAAAGGTATTGAGTAACATCAAGAAAGAAAATTATTGCAAAAAAAAAAAAAAAAAAGATGGGCTTTTGTAGAAGCAATCAGTCTAGGGTCATGAAAAGCACTCTTCAGTTTTCCATATGCAATTCAACCTGATTTTCTCCTCCCTTTCAACCAGGTCACTGCATCTACAGGGCATGTTTAAGACACCCACTGAGGCATGAATTTGATGAACTGCCCAAAGAACTTCTGGGTAATATACATTTTTAATCTACTTTGTCAGTGTATATAGATAAATCATTTTAAATACACATAGTATGAAGCTCAGTGAATAGGTGAATTTGAGTTTTGGGCAAAGTCTCAAATATGTCCTTTACATGTCTCCCGAAACAGATACCCATATTTTTATTACCTACTCCCAGAAATCTGGAAACACAACACTAAGCTACCTTAGAAGATAGTCCCTGGCTTTAAAGGAACTTTCAGTTAGTCAGTCAATAGTATTTATTAAGAGCCTACTATGTGCTGGTCACTATGCTAAGCATGCAAATATTTCATGACCTTGGTGTCCCTGATATCACCATCAGTCCTCTTTCCTATAGTATGGGGGGAAAGTGTCTGAGGATGAAATATTTTTATATTGTCTCTATTTTCATTTTGAAATCGTCTAAATTATGATAAACATAGAACTAGAAAGGTTTTGACCATCCGTAGAAAAGAGAGAAGCACAAGTTGTGAAGGCATTCTTTGCTACTCTTATAATTTAGCAAGCGTCATCTAGGGTGGAGCTGCACAGGGTGACCTGAACAGGACCAGGATTGCTTTGTCAATGACTGAAAATCAGCCCTCAATTGGCAGCTGGCTTATGTTTAACTGACCAAAGGGAAAGAGCTCTTTTCAAATGTTTTACAAGTAGTTTCTTGCATATACACAGGTGCTAATTACAAAGCATTCTTGGCTCTAGACTAAAATGGGTCCTAAGGATTTCAACTTATTAACACCTTATTGGATCATTAAGGGATGGAAAGCAATGAAGTTAGTGCTTTCAAAGTCAGATTCATTCTTTAATGTGAACTAGCCTCTCCAAGTCATTTGGGATCATTGAGGTCCTACTGTGCAAAACACAGTATTTGCAAAATTTGCAAAAAAAATATTTGCAAAACAACACAGTCAGAAACTAACATGAGCCATCAAAATCACCAAAAACTCTCCACAAAACAGAGAGATGACATCATTTCTAGTCTTACTGGTTTTGCTAATTATTGTATCTAAAAGGGATATAATGCAAGGGTCTCCTAACATAATTCCTCTCTTCACTCTAAAACCTTCTGTGGTTCCTTTGTGCTTAAAGGAAAAAAAAACTCTTCAGTTTTCAAGGTCTCTGACAATCTAACTTTACACTGCCTTTACAACCTCCCCTCAATCCATTCCATTTCAAGAATTTGAGGCTTCAGTCAAATCATGTTGCATTTACATAAAACTGTAACATATACCTGAAATAGATAACCCCACAATTCGCACCTATTTAAATCCTTCTCATTCTTCAAGACTCAACTCATGAACCACCATCTCCATGAGGGCTTGTTGATAACCTCAAATAGAAGAAATTTCTCTCTCTGAACTGCTTATTATTGGATTTAATCTGTCCTATGAAATATATTCTAACTGTGTTTTGGCTATTTATGTGCATGTCAAATCCCCCCAAGTGAATCTTTGTGGTTTTGGTCCCTTGCATGCAATAGGTGGCACAGTGGATTTGGAATCAGGAAGACTCGTTTTATTGAGTTCAAATTCAGCCCAAGATAATTCCTTGTTGTGTGACTCTGGGCAAGTCACTTAACCCTGTTTACCTTAGTTCTTCTATAAAAATGAACTAGAGAAGGAAACGGCAAACCACTCCAACATCTGCCAAGAAAACCCCAAAATCCGGTCACAAAGAGTTGGACATGACTGAACAACAACATGCAGTAGGTACTTAATTAGTTTGTTGAATTTAAACTGAATTTTGTGTAGTCAGACATAAAATCTACACCATTTACTCGTGTTTGGTTTCATTCATAGATATTTTCCCTGTTTGGGGACCTCTGAAAATGATAGATCTGACTTCTACTTTCATGGTCCACTAGTATTTCATAAGGCTTTGAATGTCCATGGTATTATCCTGTGCACTATCCTATAAAGTGATCATAGGAACCCAAGTGCTTTCTGACCTTTACAACCAGAAAACCTTGCCTACTTCTTTGGAGTTATTTAACTTTGGTGTGTGACCTACTTAATGACTTTTCTGTTTATCATAACAGATTTTTAAAAATTTTTTTCAGGGAGGCTGTAGAGAATATTCATGATTTCTGAGGTCCTCTCCAATTCCAAAATCCTAGGATTCTCGAATTATGGGAATCCGGTTTTCTAGGTATATATGTTACCTGAAGTCATATATGAACTGTATGTACAAATGACCAAACTAATCAGAGGCAAGCAGAACTGTCTATCTGTCTATTAACTGTCTGTCTATCTAGCTATCTTTCTGTCTCTGTGACCAGAGGAGCACTAAAAATATTTTGCTTCAAACAAGAGATGATGAAAGCTATACCTTTGACTCACATTCAGAAGAAGCCCCTTGAATGCTTTTTGAGAAGTGAACTTCAGCCCTAATATGGATATAAGCCATGTCACTAGGCCCAAATTAGGCAAGCAACCTCTCGCATCACCCCCTGGGGCAATGGTATCTCAGAGAATCACAGCTCTCTTGTCTTTTTTTTTTTTTAAAGATTCAGAGCTATTTTTCTGCTAGTCATAAATTAAAGTCTCTCGCATTTTAGAAGCATTTTATACTTTTCAAACATTTTCTTACTTGTCTTCTCCTATGCTCCTTCTTTACACCTGAAGTCAAGCAGAGCAGAGGATAATTATCCCCATGTGAAGAAATCAAGACCAAATGAGTGACTTGCCCAAAGATGCCTTGATACTTGGTCAATTCAATTAGACAAGCTTCCATGTGCCTACTATGTGCCAGGCCCTGCTTTTAAGTCCCATGGTAACATTATCTTCACACTCTGGTCATCCTCCTCATACCCCTCCCACTATATCCTTGGACTCTGCCTCTGAAAAGGCAGGTTCTGATAGGGGAACTTTTGCTTTACCTTGTCCCAAACCAGATTTCCATGTGATTTCTTGAGCTATCACCACCCTGTGCCATCATGCGCAATTCCCCCCTCTCCATGACTTTCCATCTTCTCCTTATGTTGTCTTAACCATTCTAATGTAAACGGCTTGATGGAAGGACCTGTCTTGTTTTTATTTGCATCTTTGGTACTTAGCAATGTCTGGAACACAGTAAGTGCTTAATATATTCCTTATATCTATCAATCTATCTATGGCACATCACTGCCCTGGGCAAGCTTGCAGGAAAGGAATCTCATATAACCAGAACATCTCTCACCATTTAAGCCTTCACTGCCCGAATTATTTTAAGATAGAACACTTTAAAAAGTAAAAGATTCAAGGAACAAGTGACAGATATGATCATCTTTTTCTCCAAATACTTCTTATGCTATAAAAATGTGAAACTGAATTTCCATGAAAAGTTGAACTAGAATTCAATTCAAAGAATGGAGAAAATATTAATTGATAGCTGTCCCACTGCATAATAAAAATACTTTACTAATGCTTTATCCTTTTTTGAGCGTTTACACGTTCATTATTTCATCTGACCTTTACTCTGAAGCAGAGAGATCAAGAATTATTCTCCCCAACTGACAGATGAGGAGACTGAGGCACAGAAAATCAGTGACTTGCTCAAATTTCATACAGTTAGTAAGAAGAACAGGGAGTTTGTTCTAAGAAGTTTGGATTCAAGCAAAAGGCTGTACTTGAAGATCTAGAAGGCCTTGAGGCCACAGGTTCTCCACCCCTGTTCTAGGCTTCGACCTTTTCTCCTTTGATATCCAGAAAGTAGCTTTTGGATTCTTAGTTTCCATACACAGACTTCCCCCAAATCCCAAAGTTGGAAAGAATCTCATCTGTATTTGTGTGAAGTAAGGACAAAAACAATCCAGGCAAGTCTGGAACTGCCTAAAGTATCATGATCTGTGTACCTTTCCCCTTTCGTAGTGTAAAAACACCTGGGTTGTGTCTTGGAGTAACTAGACTAGAACACATTTTCTCAAGCCCTCCTCAATATGTCTCTAGACTTGTGAATTTCCACCTACAATAGTGCCATAACACTATGGAGGACCCCACCTCCGTTCCCCCCAGAAAGGACTCTGCCTATCTGAACAAAATCCCAAGGTAAAATGGCTCTAGTTAGACACTGTTTATTTCCTTCTCTGTAGCTGGACTTCTGGCTCTCAATTGTGCTTTCACCTACCTTCACCTCTCTATGCTCTGAGGAGTAAAATGAACCTCTGACCCCTGTTTTATCAAATGACTCTATATTGCCATCTGCCATGCCAAAAACACAGGTCTCATATCCCTAAGTACAAAACTCAATAGAAAGCACAACAATTAAAAATCCTTTCTGGGTCTCTTGTCTGAGCTATGACCCAAATCTCAATGCAGCCCTTTCTCCCAGGCAGGCGCCTATGGTACAGTATGAATGGTTTATAGCCACCACTGCAAACATTCAATGTCACATAAGCAAAGACACTTGTCAAATGCCTTTCCCTTACAAGCACCCTCATCATGACCTGTGTTAATGAAGTTAATTGAATTTAAGATCAATAATGGTTAATTATTGCAATTTGACATTCAGAGATAAATGGCTTTAAGACAGAGAAATGTGTGTGTATGTGAATTCTCTCCAAAGAAGGTGAACACATTACAGTCTAAGAGGGATCACACAGGCCTCCCATTGATTCTGGTACAATCTGATCGACTTAATCCTCTGATGAATGCGGGCTTTTCAGAGCTACAAGTAAATGTTCTACAAGACTACTCTAACCCTTGTCACTGACCAAATCTATATGAGCTGTGCACTGGAAATCTATTGAGATAGATTAACAAACTGCTGCAGAAACAAGGGATGCTTCAATAAAGGTGAAGGTTTATTATATTGACTATTAATGTAACTTAACTGTATGTACTTATGAATGGCTATGGATCTTAGCAGTTTAATTTGGGGCAGTTAGATATGATTATAATTGAACAATATTTTTTTTAATCATGAGAGAAGAACTCAATTCCCCCCAGAAAAACAGGCTGGAAAGTAGGTTAAATCTACTCACCCCTCCCTATCTCCCTAGAGAATACAGTCTGAAGGGATGAGACCAGGGTTGGGAGGAAAGGAATTATCCCAGGTGCTAACCTATACTATCTCATCTCCTGACTGTCTCTGCCCCTACCCCTACAGCATTCCTGTAGCCCCCTGCCTTCACCTCCCCAACTGTACATTGCTCTTAGGGCCCCAGTGGTATGTTTGGCCCCTGAAGCTGATGGCAAGCATTTATATTGAATGAAAGGCACTATTGCTACCTCCCTTAAGGGGGTGTGTGTGTGTGCGCGCGCGCGTGTGCGAAGTTTACTTTCAAGAGAATTTCCTGGTAAGAAGTCATTTTCCCAAATGTGCCAGTAATGAAACTCTTACATGCATATTGAACAAGTTAAATGACCACTTACAAGATTTATAATGACAAAGTAAATGTTGTCAAGAAAGAAAAAAAAACCCTTTCTGATTGCAGAGTGCTGACAATAAAACGATGTTGAAGAGTTCTGTCAAAATGTAAGATTATGCAAAAACACTATTGAGAACACTGCTAATCATCTGCTCTTCTCAATTACTTGAAGGGTATCTGACAGGATATTTACATTAAACACATTTCACTAGCAAAATTCTTAATGTTGTATCAGAATATTTTCATTACCATTAGGGGTCTGTTTAAAAAATTTTTTTTCCCGGTACAATAGCAACAAAAATAAGGGGGAGGGAGGATATGATGAAGGTGTATGGGTTGTAAAGTATTCTCACCCCATTATCCATTATGGATAAAGAGAATGGACTGAGATGCTAATGGTAAAAATACAGTCAGTGAATCTAGACTGCATTCCTTTCCTAAAGTCAAGTGGAAGGGGTTTAGTTGTCTTGTCCCAAAATGTCCTAGTCTCACCTGGGAAACATCAGTGAAACTTCCTCCAGTTGAAAGTAATTGTTCCCCAATGTTGGATGCTACAACATTATTGAACAAAGCAAGAAGTGAACCTAGGGTATCATTTGTTTGAATTAAAATTTAGATTGCACTTGCTGCCTGGTCAATACTTCATTCCAATGGCTTTACCTTTATCCTGTCCAGGAAATTGGCCAAAATGAACTGTGCATAGACCAAAAGCAAACTTGAAAGTTCCTTCCCTGGGACTTTCCTGTTAACCTCA